>NC_091686.1:62382500-62682500 GCF_041296265.1 Equus caballus | reverse complement strand
ACTTCACAGTTTGTAGATTACCCATTTATCTAAACACAAATAGGCCTGGAAGAAATTCTATGTTAAAACTTTGTCTTTTAGGTATACCCATTTATCTAAACACAAATAGGCCTGGAAGAAATTCTATGTTAAAACTTTGTCTTTTAGGTAGAAAGACTCACACACAGCTCTGGAGGCAGATAAAGCTTCAGATTCTGGTGTCACCAACACTTTCTGGTTGTGCAAACCTGGGCAAGTTAATCAATGTTTTGAGCTTTAGTGTTTTGGTTTTTTTATCTGTAAAGTAAAGATTTTAAATCCTACTTTTCAACATCATTGGAAGGATTAAATTGGATACCATATGTGAAAGCACAAAGCTGGTGCTTGAGGAAGAAGAAGAAAGAAACAAGGAGCAAAGAGGAGAGGACAATTACTTTAGCTTGATGGGTAAGTATCCCATCTCTATTGGATTGTCTGAGTTAAAATCTTGACTCTCTTACAGGCTGTGTTATTTTGGTCAAGAAACTTACATTTTCTGTGCCTTTAATTTTCTGTAACTAGGAAATAACACTAGTGTATACATCATAGGCTATTGTATAGATTCAATGATAATGTAGAGGTAATGTGCTGGTATTTGGGCTCCATAAATTGAGCTTTTAGCAGCAGAAATACAGTAGATGGGAGGTTTGAGGAGATGGTAGGTGAAGAGGAAGCATGTCAGGGAAACAGATGTAAAAGGGCCTTTAAAAGGAGTGTAAATGGGTATCTAGAAGAAAGCGCTTATTCGAATATTTATCCAGGTCCATGCAAAGTTAACATCTTTATTTTCCTGTATCTCTCTAAAAGAGCTGTACATCTTTTAATCTGCAGTCTTGGATTTATTAATTTTGTCTCATTTTGATTTTGAACTTAAAGCTAGTATTCAACCACTTGCCTTCTGCATGTGCTTAAAATTAACAAGTAAAAGCAGAAAAACAATTGCATCTGTACTCTTCCCAAAGGCTGAAGCTGAACCGCCCTTCCCCTAATAAAGAGACTAAACAGATGAGGCTTGCCCTGTGGCCTGGAGGTTAGCACTCCCAAGCTGCAACGGGATAACAACAAAATGGAAGGTTCTCCACCCTTCTAGCACCGTTCAAACTCTAGACCTGACAAAGGCAATGGTTCTGCTAATGGGAGGAGTCACACCTCACCACAAATTTCAGTCTACCCTCATCTTAAGGTCAGAATCTCCTGGAGTATTTGTTGGGATTTAAAAGATAGGAAGAAAAGGAAGAAGCATCCAGTCATTGAGCTTGGTCAGTGCATCTGGTAGAGTGAAATACCGTTATCAAGTAAGTCCAATCCTGTGTCTGGGCCCAACATGGGACCCCAAATAAGTCAGGCTAATTGCAGACTTCACTCCTGGTCCCTTTACATTTCAGACTCTGAGCCATAATTATTCCCTTCTTTGCCTTTCCCTCTTATCACTCATCACATTTTATTAGTAAATTTATTTTTATTTAATATATTTTACGTATAGTAGAATATATAGAGTTTACGTGTAGATTTTGATGAATTTTGACAAATTACACACCCATGTGTCTATCACCAAACCAAGGTATAGAAGATTTCATTTACCGCCTGAAAGTTCCCTTTCCAGGCAATACCTCCCTCCCATCCTCACCGGTCCCTGGAACTTTTTCTTAAAAAGTTTAAAACTAGATTAGTTTGCTTGCACTTGAATTTCCCATAAATACAATCACATTGTCTGTATTCTTCTCTGCTGTTTTCTTCTGCTCAGTGTAACATTTTTGTGATTCATTCTTGACATTGAACGTACCAGCTTTATTACTGAATATTTTTCCTTCGAATGAACATAACACAAGTTGGTATCTATTCTTCTGTTAGTGGACATTTTTCCAGTTATTGACTGTTGTGAATAGAGTTACCATGGACATGCATGTCCAAGATTTTATTGGATACATGTTTTCATATATCTTGGGTAAATATAAAGGATAGAATTGCTGGGTTGTAGGGTAGGCATTTATTTAATTTTATTAGGATCTACTAAACCATTTTTCTAAATGGTTATACCATTCTACGATCCCACTAAAAATGTGAGAGCTGACTTGGTCCACATCATCACCAACATTTAGTGTTCTTGTCTTTTTTATTTTAGATATTCCGGTGGGCACAGGGGTATCTATTCTGCTTTTAAATCACATTTCTCTGATGACTAATGGTGTTGAACATCTTACCATGTGCTTATTGACTATGCATATATCTTTTTTTATGAACTGTCTGTTTACTCACTTTTTTAATGGACTGTCTTTTTGTTATTCAGTTGTAAGATGTTTTTTTATATATGCTGGGTACAAGTCCCTTATCAGATTAATGTATTGTGAATATTTTCTCCTAGTTTGTTGCTTGCCTTTCATTTTTTTAACAGTGTCCTTTCATAAACAAAACTTTTTATTAGTTTGATGAAGCTCAGTTTTTAATTATTGAGATATATTGTATTATATTCATATTGTATTGTAAGGTGCATTATATCATATTGTATATTATATTATAGTTGATTAACAATCAATACATTATATTATACATCTTTGTCCTATCTAAAAACTCTTTGCTACCCCAAGGTCATGAAGATATTCTCCTATGTTTGCTTCCATAGGCTTTAAGCTTTGGCTTTTACATTGAGGTCTATGATCTATCTCCAGTTAATTTTTGTGTATGCTGCAAGATAGGACTCAAAAGTTGTTCCCAAGCTCTTTGTTGAAAAGACTCTCCTTTCCCATGAGTTTATTTTTGACCTGTGTGCCTCCTCAACAGTCAGCTCCTCAGTGATAGTCTACGATTGATTTATCTTTGTAATCATAGAGCTTGGCATAGTGTCTCTCTTATACAGGAGGCTAATAAACATCAACTGGATGAATACATTTTCTAGAAGCTGAAAGAAAATGAGTTAATATTTAGGATTTTCCGACTTTTATATGTTTTTCCTTTGCTCCCAAAATAAAACCCCAAATCCTTACCAGGCACTGCATGATATAGTCAACTTCTCTTTATAATAGGCCTCTGCTATGGACTGTATCATATACCCCAAAAACTGATATGTTGAAGCCCTAACCCCTGACGGGACTATATTTGGGGGTAGGACTCTTAGGAGATAATTAAGTTTAAATGATGTCATAAGGGTGGGATCCTAATCCAATAGGACCGGTGCCCTTGTGAGAAGAGGAAGAGAGGGAGATCCCTGTCTGTCTCTCTTCATGAGCATGCGCGAAGGAAAGGCTGTGTGAAGGTGTAGCAAGTAGGTGGCTGTCTGCAAGCCAGAAAGAGAGCTGTCACCAGAACCTGACCATTCTGGCATCCTGATCGCAGACCTCCAGCCTCCAAAATTGTGAGAAAACAAGTTTCTGCTGTTTAAGCCACGTAGGGTCTGTATTTTCTTATGGCAGCCCTAGCAGACTAAGGCAGCCCCCTACGCTATTCACCATGCTCCAGCCACAGTAGCCTCCTTTTTGTTCCTCATCAAATCCTTCCCATATCAGGACTTGTTGTCCCCTCTGCCCAGAATTCTCTTCCAGTCCTCTCCATCCTTAAATCTCAATTCACACGTTACCTCCTCTGAGAACTTTCTTCTGATAAGTTCATCTGAAAGAGACTTCCCCCATTACTTTCTACATCATCATCCACATTATATTCTTCACAGCACTTTTTTCCATCTGTAGCCATTTACTTATTTATTTACTTACTCACTTGCTTACTTACTGTCACACACTGCCCCTTGCCTCCCAGCACACACAGCCAGCCCCTTCAGAGCAAGGATGCATACCTTCACCACTTTGTTGCTAGTTCCTTACATGCCTGGCTGGTTACTGGGGTTCCGTGAAAATTTTTTGAATGAATAAATAAATGACCAGTTAATGAAGATTCTAAATAAGATTCTTACTTTAAGAATTCAGCTTATTGATAGACTTTATTAGGTGTCAACATAACATTAAAAAGGGCAAGATAATAGCACAAGGATTGGGAAATTAAAAAAATGGCAAATATTAACTTACCAGGGGTTTCCATATGACTTTGAATAAGTCAATTAGCCTTGTGGTTACCACATTTCAAAAATGAGTATAATAATATTTATCATGCCTGCATCAAAGAGTGATTCCAAAACTTGAGTAGGGTTCTGTATTCAATTGTATTTTATATATTTATTGTAAAGTACCTCATAAACATGAGGCATTGCTTCCTGTTAGGTACCAGACACCTTAGGGAAGTGTAATAATTTAAAATATACTGTCTCTGGCATTGAAAACTACATTGCTCAATATTATAGCCTATAGCCACATGTAGCTATTTACATTTAAATTAATTAAAAGTAAATAAAATTAAAATTTTAGTTCCTCAGTTATGCTAGCCACTTTTCAAGTGCTCAGTAGCTACATATGTCTAGTGAGTATTTTGTGGGATAGCAAACTTATAAAACATTTCCATCATAGCAGAGAGTCTTGTTGGAAAGCCCTCTCTAAAACTTACAAGTTGTTTTAGGAACCAAAATAATGTATTTGAAATAACTTGAAAACAACCAACATGATATATCAGCATCTACAAAGTAATATTCTAAAAATAAAACAAAATCCTAAGGAAACACACAGGATAGGGGAGAATGGGAGAGAAGTCAGAGTATGGCAGGTGAGTTCAAGAAGCCTTCCGGGAGGATATGATGCTTGAAATGTCTCTCTAAGGAGGTGAATCGGGAAAAGGATAGATGGATTTCAGAGGGAAAAAGAGAAGGTGCGCCAGGAAGAGAGACATCAAGACAGAGGTTAGTATACCTGGCTAGTGTGAGTTTCTAAATATGAAGATTAATGGAAATTTCTTTATACATCAAACACTTATTGCGTGTTACTGATGTTAACTGGTAGGGGTTAAGGGCACACAGATATATAATATTTAGTCTCTGCTTATGTAATATAAAGAAGAGAAGAAGACGGGCAAAAATGTGTCTAACATACAAGACCTGTTAAGTGTTACATAATTATTGCAAAGGTTCTGAGGAGTTCTGCACTTTGTATCCAGGGAAGTGTTCCTGGATAGGGTGCCAAATGAGCTGGACTTTGAAGAACAAGTAAGATTTGGGTAAATGTGTGTGATCTCAAGGGAAAGTAAAGAAGAAAGGAAGGATGGTAAGGGCAGGTTCATCAAGCTATGGATGGTCCAGCTAGATGGAGCCAAAGTGGATAGATGGGAGAACTGGAAGAAATTAGAAAATATAGGCCTAGGGATACAATGGTTAAAAAGACACAGTTTCTACCTTTATCCATTACAAGTATCCGGGAATCTCAGTGCAGCATGGTAGGTCCTCTGATGAGGAAAGCACAGATACTGTGGAAGCATATTGGAGAGGGTATCTAACCAAGCCTTTGGGGCCAGCAAAGGCTACAATTAGAAAGCGATCTTAAGGACGATATCAGAAAGATGAGCAGGGCTTAGCCGGGCAAAGGATAGGAACGTAATATTCAAACAATGGCAAAAACACGCAGAGATTCAAGAGGAGAGGGGCATGTTTCATTGAAGTATAGTATTTCAGTTAGTTTGGGACTTTGAATTTAAGGCAAGAGGTTTTGAGAAATGGTGCTGGAAAGGAAAGCAAGAACCAGGTCAGAAGAGCCACTGTAATCCACTTTCAACTGTTTAGACTCAGAAAATATTTAAAGATTTTATCAAAGATGAGTCAAAATCAGAGTTTCACGTAGTTCCCTCTCTCTTTCCCTTCTGCTGTCTCTCTCTCTTACTGCAGTGTGGATTGGAGAAAAACAAGAAGACAAGGAGGCCACTAGGAGACTATTGTAGCATATTTGGATGAAAGGCAGTGGTGTCTGAATGCAGGGAGTCATCATGGGATAGAGAGAAGAGAAACAGTCAAGAGATGTTTAAATAGTACAATGTCAGGACTTGCCTATTGATTGAATTTGGAGTTTGAAGAGAAAGTGTTTCCCCCTTTGTTTTCTGGCTTGGGCAAAATGTGCTAGGTTCAGTTTTGGACATGTTGGGTCTAGGTTGACTCTGAACTATCCAAATGGTTGATACGGGGCAGTTGAATGCACTAATGCAGAGTGAGGAGACAGATCACACTGGAGGTAAAGATTTTAAACTCTGTAGCACATGGGTGATATTGCAAGAGCTTCCAGAAAGAATATGTCTTAGGTATTTTAACAAGTTTTTTCTGTACTTTCTCATCAGATTAGCATTTTGAAGACAGATCAACTAGATTTTCTTGATATCATGGTAATTGCCATGCTATCGCTTGAGGCAGTTGCTTTCATTTCTTGTCATTTAACTCCTCTCTATAAAAAAAAAAAAAACTAAAATAATCATCTGCATGAAAATCTTGAAATGCCCATCATAATCTCAATCCTTCCACTTAACTGTTTAATTTCTTGAAACCTGCTGCTATTTCAATATTGAAAGACCTTGATCTTAGTTTTGTGAAATAACCAGGATTACAGTTGAGGAGGAGAGATATTGTCAAAGGCCTGCTTTTTGAAATAACCTTTTAAAATATTCCTTTGTGTGATTTAAATTATTTTCATGTGTGCAAGAAGAGTTTATTGATCGTGGAAAGTGTTTTTGCTTCAATAGAGATTAGGATTCTATAGACATCCTAATTTGCAAATATGCACTCAATACAAAGTACTGTATAAGTAGGAAAAAAGTGGAGCAAATATTCTAAAATAACATTAATCCTTCTAAGATCGTGAGGGACTTTTTCCTTCTTTAAGTTTTTTGTGCTTTTATGACTTGGAAGCATTATTTTACATCATAAATATAAATATTGATACAGTGGTTTTACTACCATATTGCATTGTATTTGTACAAAATAACATTAGCATTGGTATTGTTTTCAGTGCTTTGAATTGCATTATCCAACATTCCTTTAAATGCCTTTATTACCACAGACTCATTTTAGTTTTACTGAAAGCAAGATGTAGTCCAGGTACCAATGGCTTAAAGCGGACTCAATAAGCAGTGGACAAATCTTTCAGCAATCTGGTTCTCTATCCATCATGAGATTTTAGTGTTAAAAATGGTCTTGATCATACAGATAAAGCTGAGAGAATCCATGGCTTTACAAGCTGCCAGTTAGTGGCAGAAATGAGATTAAAACTTTAGTCCTTTGCACAAAGTACTGGGGACAATTATTACCATTTTATATATTTTAAAAAGTCAACTCAATTGACCTTTCTATTTCTAGACTCAGCATAATTGGCAAATCAACATTATCAATAGTAATTAGAAGTGCCAGCAACGTGAAAGAAATCAGCCTGATAAATTGTATACAACTAAATTCTTATTTAGATGGTTTCCTAAAATTATCACAAACGATGGAATGAAGGATGGAGACAACATTTTCTGAAAGTGTAACATGTGCTCTACACTGGTAAGAAAAAAATAAATTCTGAGAACTCTTCTCTTTGTCTCTCCCAATAAGATGCCATCAGATTTGCCTTAAGAACTAAAACTAAGTGTCCCCTACACACTTTGTACTTCATGGAAGTTTAAAAGAAATGGGAGAATAAAGGAAAGAAAGAAAGAAATGTTCTATGGACTAGCCAGTAGTGTCGGGGAAAATAGCATTCAACAAAATGTATCTTACTTTTTAAAATTATTGACTACTTGATTACAGATTACCTTGCACATAAAACAAATTAAATCTCCCATAAGAGTTACCTAATAACTGTTACCAGAAGACAAATGGAAAATCAGATTGTAAGAGGGCATAGAATACACTTACTTTTAGTAATTCCTTAGTGAAAAACACATAGTGATGCTTTTTTGTTTATGCACTAAAACAATAGAAGAAATGGCCTATGTGCAGTATATTATACCTAAAACAATCCCATTTATTTCATCTCACTCATACTAGCCCAATTTTTTGCTTTGTTTTGTTCTCTAATGTAATATAGTGTCAAATAACAGAATTTCCTGTGTGTTAGTCATAGCCCTCCTTTTTTCCACATAAAATGTTGGTGGCCAGTTGCATAACCTACTGGACTCATTGTTATTATCTTTGCCCTGGAACATTTCAGAGACAGCTGTGTTGGCTGCTTTTCAGTTAAGCTTAGTATTTCCTTAAGGAGAAAATCATTTGTTTTAGAAATAAGTTAGAAGTAGTCCATCACGAGGGCAAAAATAAAAATCATTTTCTCTCAAATACATCTCCAACTTGGAGTGACTCTAGATATGGAAGATTAATTTTTTTATATGCGAATGTATCTAGAGTCCTTTTAATTTTCTCTCTATCTTTAGACATTATGGCATATAAACGGAATATTTTTCTCATGGGTTTGTAATTCTTCGTATATTTTTGTTCATTTTGACAGTGCTCAGTAAGGAGGACCAGACAGGTTAGAGTTTGAAAAACTATAGAGAGGAGTGGAGGTAGAAACCCCTGAGGAGAAAGGGCGACACTAAACCCTTCTGTTAAGATGTCCTTTCTGCTGAGAGCACGAGACAGAACACTCTCGAACTGCTACTTCCTCTTGAGCGAGTGATTAATGTTGTTAGTAGAAAGACATGATCACAACGTATAGCTCAGCAACTCAGTCTACTGTACCGGATTTATGAAGCCTGGGTCAATATAAATTGTTGCAGGAGAGCTCACAACCTTGTAATTCACTAGGGAACAATGATCAAAATGAAAACATGGCCTTGATGTTGTCTTTGCTCACCATTTTCATTGGCAGATGTATAATTGAATAAAAAACTATCTTGGCATTTAATGAGCAGGCAAAATATGAAGAATAGCCCTCCTTGAAGCCTGTCTTTAATCTTCACTGATGGCTCAGGCGTTACAGACAGAGGTGAGTCTTAAAGGCGCAGAGTTGACTCATTAATCCGTTAGAGGACTCATCAACCAATTTCCCTGGCTGAATTAGGTATTTATTTTATGTTTTTACATTTCAAGTAAAAGAATTTTTTTCAAGACATGCACATGTTGGGAAGATATTTTGCATATGAAAACTATGCAGCTCAAAAGTACATAATTTGACAATCCAACATACTACGGAAAGTTCTCTGACTTTGAAGTTTATTGTAAAGTCAAATGGAAACAACCATCTACACTATTATCTCCATGTAATATATATCCACCTAGATGATTTTTAAAGGACCTTTCCGGCCATTAGACTAAAATAACAAAATAACTCATAAGCACAGCATCAAGGGCTTATTATCACCCCATTGTCATCTAAAGGGCTCATTCCTTTTATTACACCTATTTCTTATGTTATCCTCTTTTAAAAAAGCTTTCATGCTTTAGCAAAATTGTTCTCATCAGTATAAGCATTGTCTGAATTACATGGTTCTTTGGATGTGGTGCTCGCTCTTTGTAGTTGCCCTGTGGAACCAGCTCAGAAAAGGCAGACATTCATTCAGTTTTCTAAGAGGCGCATACTGGATCCTGAATGAGATGAACAGTATTTAATTTCAATTGCAGTTATGGAGGGGAAAGGAGTAAATGAATAAGAGTCTCAGGTAAGATGTCCAAGTGGAAAACAAACCGGAAATTGGATAGATGATTGTGGTCATATCAACTTAGATTGGTTTATAACATGTCACATGATTTTTAATTGCTGCTCTGTTTACCAAATGTACTTCTGAAAGTTGGTTTAAATTTTAATACGACTATATCCATACAACCTAGAAGTAAAGTAAAATAATGCAAAATCAATATTTTACATGGTTTTATCTATTTGATGAAAAAGCTAGATTTCTGGAAACTAATGACTAGGTGAATTATTTTTCTCACTTTCCATCTTAAATTGAGTAGAAGAGTATGTAAATATGCCATAATTTGAATAGCACCAAAAGGGTCCTGTTTAATTGTATTTCCAACACAAGTGTGTCTGGAATTCACACTGTTAATCACGTTTTCAGAGGAAAGTATCAACAATCTTTATTGAAAGAAGAAAGTAATTCATCGAGCTACTAGTACCTTATTACAATTAGTTTAAGATTAACTAAATAGTAATCTGATAGTAGTAATATTAGCTAACACCTATGATAGTCGAGGACATGGGCCTTGGAGATCTGAGGCACAAACAGGCCACCACAGTGTCAATGGTGTTATAAAGTGGAAGAAATTCTTCTCATAAACACACATGCACACACAGAGATAAATGTAATGCTTCATAGACTTCCAGTGTGTTTATGCATATACAAATATATATGTATACATGTAGGGGAATATGTATATACACACATGTATAATACAGGTTTATATACATGTATATGAATACAGCTGAGACATTGGGGACAATATGAAGTAAAAGGACAAGAGTGCCCTAAATTCTAAGGCATAAAATATCTGTATCAAATTCATAGAGCTCGACTTCTAAGTACGTCTTCTGCAAAAAATTACATTTAATTAGGTTCAAACAGGTATACCTCATTTATAACTTTTTTCAAATTTTGCCATTTTCAGTCATTTCATTATCGTTAATTATTATTTATTGAGTAAATGCATGATTATTTATTAACAGACTGAATTAATTATTATTTATTGAGTGCTCACAATATGCCAGGGACGGCTGGCTGAGCATAAAGGGACACAGTCCTTGCCCTTGAAGAATTCATCAGATAAAGAGAAAAGATAAATGCACTTGACCTTAGCCTTTCAATGAGGTTACTGGTGCTTGTGTTACACCAAGAGGATGGTTGTGTGTGTACATGTGTGTGCGTGTGTGTGTGTTCAGCCAAATAGTATGTGACTGATGACTATTTCAGTTGGTCACCAATTCATAGAGGTTTGTCCCTCAGAAAGTTGAGATTAAAGTTGCCCATCGTGCTAGAAATCAGCATTATTGGCCTTGTGTAATGAGGAAAGTGTCCCTGATGGTGTTTGGGTTTTTTTAATCATTAAGTATGAATGCTTTCAAACATACAAGAAAATAGAATAATGTAACAGACACCTGTGTATACCCCCAATAAGAATAAACCTATGTTAGTGTGTTTCATTATTATAGTAGCTAACACCTATGTAGTTTACTGTGTGTCAAGCATGAGGCTTGATATATTTGCCTCACAGAACCTCGAGTTCCTTCGCATTTCATGCCTACCAGCGGTAACCAAGCTGATTTGTATCATTCCCATTGTTGCTTTTGTACTTTACTCTCTATTTATCCATAACATAATAAAAATTATTGATTTATTTGTTTTAAAATTTACATAAATTTTATCATGTGACAGATATCCTTTGGCAGGTTGCTTTTTTCACTCAACGTTACATTTTGGGGATTTATCTACATTGATACATTTATTTTAACTATATGAATGATCTGCCATTTATACCCCCAGTGGTCCACAAAAAAATCGCTATATGATTTCCTCTTTTCATAGGTATTGATCCCCAATAAACATTTGTACCCCAAACTCCACCTCACCATCTGCTTTTGAGGAACCAGCCTGTGTAAGGCTGTTGCTCCAGTCACTAGGAATAGGTCAGTGACAGGTTAGTTTCTGATTCCTGAAACAGATATCCAGACTTTCATCACTCTCATCACCCCTACCCATTCTCATGCCTCTCTATCTCAGTGGCTCCCTCACTTTCCTGCTGTGAGAGGACCTCCCTTTTCCCCTTCTCACCCTTTTTCCTCACTGCACCAACAGAAAGAGAAATGCCCATGTCCTTTCCATGACAAGGCTTCTATCTGCATTCTGGATCTTGTCTGCTCTTTGGGGATTTAGTTTAGTATTGCATGCTTTCCTTCTTTAAGGCTTTTTTTCCCTTAGTCTATGAATAAATTTAAGTCACCTTATTTATGAAGGAAGCAGTGACAAAAGTATAATGACTTCTATAATAATTTCTTTTCATCCTACAATGTTCTATTTCTGACCTTTCCAGCCACCTCCCTATTAACTTCTTATCCCAGTGGAATCTAGCTTCCACTACCACCAGTTCACTGAAATTATTTTTATCAAGGCCCCTAGTGACCACTTTATTACTAAACCAAATGGACATTATTGACTCTTTGCCCTACTCAAACTTCTGCAAGATTTGGCAAAGTTAATCAGTTCCTTTTGTTAATTTTGTTAATCTTATAAGTACTTCAAATATAAAAATACCTATAACAGATATAACAGACATTCATTACTCACCATACAGTATAAACAAATATAGACATTTGCCATGTTTTCTTGAAGTCTATCTTGTTAAAAAATAAATAAAACATAAGAAATACCTAAACGTCCCCATCCTTTCCCTGTTTCTTCCTCTCCAGTAGGAAGAACTTAAACCTTAAAACCTAAAATCAATGTGTATTGTATCTGCTCCTTCCTTTTCAAAATACTGTGATTCATTGTCTTATGTGCACCACTCTTTCTTAGTTCTCCACCCATAGTTTGACTATCAGTTTTTAGAATCATTTTTGGGCTCCACTTCCATCAATATCTTCCTACTGTAGGCATTCCCTACAAGAGATTCCCTAGCAGAGGTTCTGTCTTTGGCCCTCTTCTGTTTCCACTCTCCAAACTCCTTTAAGTTATTTTCATCCATTCCCATGGCTTCAGTCAATATATCTCCTGAGATTAAGAAAAAAAAAAAACAAAACCCATACATCTGCCAGTCTGTTGAAAATTGCCATTTGTACATTCCATGGAGATAAACTAGTGGGAAGAGAACTAAGTTCATAATTTCTTTATATTAGAGCAAGGTTAACTGTTATAATAGATAAGCTCATGTTTCCCCTGTATTAGTGTAGTAGTTTTAAAATACGTCTACAAATTCTTTGACACTCTTTTCCAAAGATGGAGGCTAATTCCTCCCTTCACTGAATGTGAGCTGTTCTTAGTGACTCCCTTCCAACAAATATGACATGGCAGAAATGATAGTTCATGACTTCTAAGACTTGGGCGTAGAAAGCATTGTGTTTTCTCTCTCTGTCATCGCTTACTTTGGGGGATGAAGCCTTCTACAGCATGGGGACACTCAAGGAACTCTATCAAGAGATTCATATGTCAAGTAACTGAGGTCTCTGCCAACAGCCATGTGAATGAGTTACCTTATAAATGTTTTTAGCCCAGGTCAAACCTTCCCACATTAATGAATGACATCACCAGTCTCTTCTGAGCCAAATCTGCCAGAGTCAGAAACCTATGGGGTGTCTTGATTTCCTGACTCCCTTCACCTCATGCAGGTAATCAGTCACCAAATCTTGTTGATTCTAACTCCATGATATGTTTTTTCCTATACATTTTACTTTCTCTCCCTACTGCCATTATGGGCTAAGAGCATAGTAACAATCTTTGAACTGACATCCTCACAATTTTTCCACCCTCCAACCCACTCTGTATCCTACTTCTTGTAACCTTTCTAACATGAACTTCTAATTATATCTCTCTTTTGTTTAAAAATAAACAAATAAAAGCAAAGTAACCTTAATTAGTCCATTAACTATTAATTAGGTTAGAAGCACCTTACAATAGTAAAAAAAGAAGAAGATTAGATGTGACCCTGGGGTCTTTGATTAACTTTCTAAGCTCATCTCATGACATTTTCCTTACTTCAAATTGCAGATTTCAGCTACTCTGAACTTCATAATTTCTCCCCAAATGGAGCAGGCTCTCTTTTGCCTCATTAATATTATACATGCTTCCCTATATGCTCTTCTCATCTTTACCCTTTACCCATTAAGTCTCATTTCAAGCCCCACCTTCCTCAGGAATTCTTTCCTAAGTTGGTATTTGTCCATTCTCCCATAACACCCTGTGCACACACCTCTATCACTTTCTTTTCTTTGTCACTAGACCCTTTGGGAATTTGAATCTTCTCTATGCCTGGGTACCTGATAGGTTTCCTCCAAAAGATATTTTTAAATAACTAAATGCATATATGGATGAAGGGAGTTTATGAAGCCTTCAGTCAGTGCTGTCCAATATAGTAGACACTAGTCATAGCGTATAGATAATCAGATTTAAATTAATTAAAATTAAATAAAATTGAAAATTTAGTTTCTTAGTCTCTCTGGCTTTATTTCAACCGCTCAATAGCCACATGTGGCTGGTAGCTACCACATCGAGTAGGGCAGATTTGTAGAAGTTTCCCGTTATCTCAGAGAGTTCTATTGGACAGCACTGCCTAGGATTAAATTAATTGGAATAGGAATAGCAAAGACAAGAAAGGAAAAACTAGTACTAGTAAGAAATAGGAAAATAAAGAGAGGAAGAAATTAATTATGGTTTCTAGATGTCATGATTGGTTGATGAATTGAGGACATAAGAAATGCAAAGCCGTGTAGAAGTCAAGATGAAAGATTTATATTTTATTGTTGCTGTTGTTGAGTATGACATGACAGTGGTGCATCTTAGTGGATATTTCATAAGTTATTGCCCACAGTTAACATCAAAAACTCTATTTTATACCTCGTGTTATTTCTTCATAAATTTCCCTGTTTCTTCAACTATTTAGTTTAGAGAACGACCCCAAACGATGCTGGATTCTCATTGTTTTTACGTTATTCTATATTTAAAATACCCGGGGTTTGCCAGTTCAGATCTGGGGTGTGGACTTACGCATCACTTACAGCCATGCTGTGGCAGGCATCCCACAGGTAAAGTAGAGAAAAATGGGTACAGATGTTAGCTCAGGGCCAATCTTCCTCAGCAAAAAGAGGAGGATTGGCCGAGGATGTCAGCTCAGGGCTCATCTTCCTCAAAAAAAAAGAAAAAAGAAAAAAATATTTATAGGGCTAGCCCCGTGGCCAAGTGGTTAAGTTCACGTGCTCTGCTTCAGTGGCCCAGGGTTTTGCCGGTTCGAATCCTGGGCACAGACATGGCACTGCTCATCAAGCCATGCTGAGATGGCATCCCACATGCCACAACTAGAAGGACCCACAACTATAAATAGACAACTATGTACCGGGGGGCTCTGGGGAGAAAAAGGAAAAACAAAGTCTTTAAAATAAATGCGTTTTATGAAAATCAGTTGTTTCCATTGGTTTGTTTTCCCCATTCAAAAGTGTATTCTTTTTTCCTGTAGATTAAATTTACCAGTAAGGAAAAATCGTAATGGTATCATCCAGAGAAATGTATAGAAAGTTCTCAAGCATTTGAATCTTTTAAAAAATTCCCCAGGGTGGCGCAGCAGTTAAGTTCGCACGTGGCCCAGGCTTTGCTGGTTCGGATCCCTGGTGCAGACATGGCACCGCTTGGCAAGCTATGCTGTGGCAGGCGTCCTACGTATAATGTAGAGGAAGATGGGCATGGATGTTAGGTCAGGGCCAGTCTTCCTCAGCAAAAAGAGGAGGATTGGCAGTAGTTAGCTAAGGGCTAATCTTCCTCAAAAAAAAAAAATTGCCCATAAGAACATCAAATGATTTTTAAATTCCCTCCTTGAATATGACCCTAACTCCCACTTTGACAACACTGACACACCACTCTTTAAATATCTCAACACATTCCTGTGAGACTGCTACACTTTATCCTGTAAATAGGCATTCAGGGATTGTACAAATATTTATTATGATGGATTCCCTTAGAGTTCATATTTTGTCTATAATGGAGTACCACTGTTAGCACTTGCCCAGTAATTGACTGGTTAAGTTATATGAATATAAAGGCTTTCCCTGTTCCATACAACTCAGCCTTGATTTAAAGCCAAATCCCTGAGGAGGACATTGAAGAAACCTGTTTTAAGAGATATTTGATATCTCTTGTTCTCTAAAGAGCACTAAATATTAGACAGAATTCTGTCCAATTAATTAAATAGAACTGACTTGCATTTTTCCTTTATATATCAACTTCATATCATATGCTAATCAATAGATATTTCTGAAATCAGTCATTTAACTTTTCTTCAGCTTTGAGCATTTAAACTTGTCAGGGGACATCACGGTCCCTTAATTTCAGATGCTTCCTGGCAATCTACTTCTCTATTTTCACTTAGCTTTCCTTAAAAAACCTTGTTTTTTCTTTGGTAATTTTTTATATTCTTATGGCATTTATATTGTTTGGTGGATTTTGTTTTTATGTTATTTTTATTTTCATCCCCAAATGTAAGCCACTGATTTTTTTTTTTTGAAACACTGAATCTTTGTATTTGACGTTTTAAAAAACAATTCAGTATAATTTACTTAAAATAAAAGTTTCTAAATATTTAGTTCTCCTGATAATTTACTACATCTGTGTAACTACCACCCCAAACAATGTACTGATTCTCAAATGTTTGCATATATCAAAATCTCTGGGCAAGGCTGTTAAAATACAGATTGCTGGGTCTCGCCTTCAGAATTTCTATTTCTGTTTCAGGAGGTCTGGAGTGGAATCCAAGAATTTGCCTTTTCAGCAAGTTCCCAGATAATACTTATGCTGCTGGCCTGGGGCCGCCCTTCAAGAGCCACTGATTACACAGCATTTTCATCTCTCCAATAGGTTCTTCTCTTCTTGCTTCCAGTAAATTCAATACCCTACAAACCCTCCATTCTCCAAACACTCCCTGATTTCTAACACTGAATTCAGTTTTGCCTGTCCTTGGACATGATGTAAGAGGAATCATTATTTTCTGTCTTCTCTCACTCAATATAAGCCACTGAATTTTTTAAGAAGTTCATAAACTATTCCATTTGTTACATTCTTCTGTCATTTAATTAGATTTACTAAATTTTACTTTTGTTTCTATATTAATTATAGAAATAAAATACCTGCTTTTGAATTGATTTTTTAAAATTTTCAACATAAGTGGTTCTAAATATCAAACTCAGGAAATAATTTGCACATTTTTATTCTTCCATATATAAAATCAAAGACATAACATGTTTTTATTTCCTCTACTTCATAATTCTCCACACTGTGGTTGAAAGCTTCATGAGTATAAATCATGGGTTCATATGTTATTTATATATATCTATTTATTATTTAAGTAATTTATTTATAATTATTATCCTTTTCAAAAAATAAACTCATATTAATTTTGCAGTTCTACTTTATAACTAGATTATTAAAGATTATTATTTTCTTTATTTTCCAGTTTTCCCTAAATTTTCATATTACGTGTTACATTAAATAAGTATTTTGAGCCAGCCCTGATGGCCTAGAGGTTAAAGTTCAATGCTCTCACTGCTTCAGTGGCACGGGTTCATTTCCTGGTCACAGAACCACACCGCCTGTCTGTCAGTTACCACGTTGTGGTGATGGCTCACACAGAAGAACCAGAAAGAGTTGCAACCAGGATATACAACCATGCACTGTGGCTTAGGGGAGGAAAAAACATATCACTGAGGACTGAACAAGGACATATGGCTCTAACTGTAGCATTCGGGTTTTAAAAATAATAATAATTTGTACATTTGCATGCAGTTTTATAATTATATTTACAACAACTTGGTTTTAAAATATAACTAAATTTGTTATCACCAGTTTCTTAACTCTTCAGCTTCCCATTTCTTAGAAACTTAATTTTTCTTTATATCTCAAGGAATTTTCAAGAAGGGAATATGGCTGCTATAGTTTATGAGCTCTTTCATAGCTTACTGGTTTCTTCACCTTTAAGACAATATGCTTATTGAACTTTATAAATTGAAGTTACCAAAGTTTTTCCCCTCAAACTCTGCAGATATTCTGAAGCCAACATGATTTTTCTTCTTGTGTCTTAACTGGATTTTTCCTGCCTAGACACATATAGAATTTTTTCTTAACCTCATAATTTAAAAAATGTTCAGTTGTATATCATTTCTTTAGTTATTTATTCATTTACTTATTTATTTTACCAAGAAAATGATAAGGTCATTTCATCCACATACTCAGATTTTGTTTTGGAGAGAAAAGTTCTCTTCAAATATGTCTTAAATTACTGCTTTTGTTCCATTTTTTTCTGTTTTTTTTTCCTTTTTCATACATTGTCTTTCTCATTTTCATATCTTTAATTCATTCAACAAATACATCTTGGGAGATTGTGCTATATGTGGAGAACTAAGAATGACACAAATCCTGAGATCGTGTTTTTTGGGGCTTTTTTTTTTTTTTTTTTTTGCTGAGGAAGATTAGCCCTGAGCTAACACCTGTTGCCAATATTCATCTTTTTTTTCTTGAGGAAGATTAGCCCTGAGCTAACTCTGTGCCAGTCTTCCTCCACTTTATATATGGGATGCCACCATAGCATAGCTGATGAGTAGTATAGATCCACAGCCAGAATCCAAACCCACAAACCCATGTCCCCGAAGTGGGACATGCCAAACTTAACCACTATACCACAGGGCCAGCCCCCTAGATCATGTTTTATAGTTCTACAGGGGACAATAGATAAGAAACTGAAAAAATGCAATAGAGATTTATGATAGGAGAAGGAAAGTGCACTAAGGGAGCACAGGAGAGGGGCACATAGACCCAAACTTGAAGGATCAGGGGCAGTTTCTAAGAGAAAATGATAACCAATTCAAGGCTTGTCTGATGATGAAAATAACAGTGTTAAAATATCTAAATCAGGCCCAGAATGGAGTCACTCATGCTAGGGTCCATGTCAGCAAACCAAACTTGAGGTTCCTATGCTCAGCTCTCCCAGAAAAGGAAGGCCTAGGTCAACCAGTCAGGACTGGCTGGCTCAGCACAAGTTAACTGACCCCGCTTCCCAGACTTCACTTTGCTCCATGTAAGGGAAGTAACCCTGCCCCAACCAATTAGTAAACGTCCAGATCACTTCCCAGTTCCTGCTTGCTTTGATCTGTAAAAATCTCTCAGATTATACAGCTCTTTGGAGCTCCTTTCTATTTGCTAGATCAGATGCTGCCTGTTCATGAATTTCACTGAATAAAAGCCAACTGGATTAGTAAATTGCCTGTGGAAAATTTTGTTTTAACAATAGTTCCCAGATCCAGGAAGGAGATGAGTTGGAGGGCAGGGTCTTTCAAGTTCCTCATCATTGTTGATTTTTGTCTCTTTTTTCTTAATTTTTACTTCACGTGACTAAATATTCTGTAGCATCTGTTCTGAGAATGTTGATTTTTGTTTTTCTAGCTATTAAGATTTTAGTTTCTCTCCAATTTTTACCTTAACTCACTCAATTCCATCTTACTTCTGTATTCTTTTTTTTTTTTTTAAGATTTTATTTTTTTCCTTTTTCTCCCCAAAGCCCCCCGGTACATAGTTGTATATTCTTCGTTGTGGGTCCTTCTATTTGTTGCATGTGGGACGCTGCCTCAGCGTGGTTTGATGAGTAGTGCCATGTCCGTGCCCAGGATTTGAACCAAGGAAACACTGGGCCGCCTGCAGCAGAGAGCGCAAACTTAACCACTCGGCCACGGGGCCAGCCCCTTACTTCTGTATTCTTTGCGTCTCACACTATTCTCTTTTGATTTCATTCTTTTCTTTTATCATGGATATTTACAAATGGCTGCATCAGAAATTGTAATCCAAATAGTATTTTTAAATTAGAATGTGTTTTAAAATGTGTTTTAAATTAGAAGCACATTTGCTTTTGGATGAAATCATAAAAAAATTAAATTACCTAAAATGCCACCATTCAGTATTATTACTCAACTTTTTTGTAGACATCTTTGCTGTATCTAAATTCTATGTTTCTAAATCTTTATCTGCATTTATTTCTATCATGTAATTTTAATTGTTTTTATCATGAAAATCATAGTGTACCAACATTTTTATAACCTAGCATTTTTAAACAAGTATATATATGCATACATACACATATATATGTAATATATGGCATGCACACTTCCCACGTGATCAAGTATTCTCAATGTATCCTATGTACCAGAATTTTACCAGTACCCTATTATTGTTATTTAGATGGGTTCCAATATTTTGTTACTATTGATGGTGCTGTAATATTCAATCATATGGCTATATTTTTGTTTATGTCCCTGATTTTTTTTTCTTTTTTAGGAAACATAAAGCAGATCCATTTGATTCTAGGGAATGCACATGTTAAGAATTTTATGTCAGATTTCAAAATTGCCTTCCAAAAGAGTTTATTCTCAACTGTAGTAGAGATATATATAATACTGGAAAAAAAATTTTTAATGGTGCTGATTGCTGACTGACTCAATATCCTCCAACAGTGTTCTTTAGCCTTCTAACAGGAAAATCAAAAGCAATAGTTCAGAATTAGGAATTTGTATGGAGACGTGGCCAATTCACAAAGAACCTGAAAATGTTGAGCCATTCAAAATTATTAGAAAAGACACCTCTGTTGGCACGAGGAAAAACAGAATTTTTCCACCTAGGTATCAACAAATTGGATTTATCTGAAATTAAAACTAACATAAATTTTTAAACGTCATTATACAAATTTGAGCAATTTTTAATTTAGTTCCATTCTCAAAGTATATGATATAAACTTAAACTGTTACTTGAAATAAACTTACTTCAAGAAAATATTTCCACAGGCCTAACTCTTAAATTCATTCCCTGTATTAGTGTGGTAGGCAGAATAATGCTCCCCTCACCCAAAGATGTTTGGAACCTGTAAATATATTAGCTTATTCGCCAAAAAGAATTTTGCAGATGTGATTAAGATTAAGGTCCTTGAATGAGGAGATTATTTTGGATTATCTAGGAGGCCCAACCTATCATTCCTTAAAAGCAGAAGAGAAAGGCAAAAGAAGATGTCCAAGAGATGCAAAGTGAGAAAGATCTGACTTGCCATTGTTGGCTTTGAAGATGATGAAGGAATGTGGGTGGCCTCTAGCACCTGGGAATGGCAGTCAGCTGATAGCCCACAAAAATCCAGAGACCTCAATCCTATAACTTCAAAGAAACAGATTCTCCCCATAGCCTCCACAAGGAATGTAGTCAGACTTCTGATCTACAGGACTGTAAGAAGACAAATTTGTGTTGTTTTAAGACTTGAGAGTTATGGTAATTTATTACAGCAGCAATAGAAAACTATTAAAATTAGAAATAAGCTTCATAAAAAGTGAAGATCATGTGTCTTTTTCATTGCTGTGAATAAGTGGCCAATAAAGTGACTGGTACATAGCCAGTAATCAATAAATATCTATTGAGTTAACTAATTAATTAATTAAGCACCAGACATTGTTATTACTTTGGCTTTACTCAGTAGGGTAAATTGTCTCACTAGATTTTAGGAGAGGAATAGAATACACTGATTAAATTCTGACTTCCAACTAGCTTAAAAACACAAACAAAACCCTGGGAGAAGAGTGATTTCTTATGTGATTAGCTAAATATAACTTTATATGAATGGGGAGGTTGGACCCTTCCAATGTAATGCTTGCTCTCATTTAATTTGATTAGGCAAATTATGGAACAACAGCATGAAATGCATTACTGTACTAACGTAGCCTCCAAAATGTGAATCTTATTATTAGCTGTGGCCTTGAGGCCTTTTAATGTTGAATCTGAACGAACAAGATAAAATAGTTCAAAAGAACGTTCACACACAAAAACGCATTAATTATAGTCTTTTGCAGAGGAAAGCTTAACCCTTGTGCTACAAGAAAAAAAGAAGGAAATGGCACATAGTCAATTTGTAAAAATGATAAAAGTAGTCAAACCACTTGAATGTTGCAGTAATTCCAAAAATGCTTAATTGTACGATTTGAATAGATTGCAAGTGGCCAGGTTTGTAGGGAGTCAGGGTCCAGCTCATGAAAAATCCTATGTGCTTCAGTGGACATTTTGTCACACTTTTGGTTGACCAACATCTGAGCCCCAATAATATGTTTGGGAATTTCACTCCCTTATAAGACTAGATGGAAGGCAAAGCCCACATGTGTGGTTGTGCCAAGAGCAGTATACACACCAGATTGGTCCTCTTTTTTTTAAAGATTTTTTAATTTTTATTTTTCCTTTTTCTCCCCAAAGCCCTCCGGTGCATAGTTGTATATTTTTAGTTGTGTGTCCTTCTAATTGTGGCATGTGGGATGCCACCTCAGCGTGGCCTGACGAGCAGTGCCCTGTCCGTGCCCAGGATTCGAACTGGCGAAACCCCGGACTGCCAAAGTAGAGCGTGCAAACTTAACCACTCAGCCACGGGGCAGGCCCCAGATTGGTCCTCTTATAGGACTTTTGGTTGTAGTTCTCGCTCCACATATTCCCTATTTATATGTCTGGTTTCTCAGCCTGGTTGTTTACCCCATACATGGTGATCTTTCCTCCATAGCTGTGCCTTTCATGTCTTTTCATGTGTCTTTGCTAGGCACCCAATTACCCAAGTCAGGAAATCAGGCTTGGGAAGCAGTGATTTGTCAGTTACATCCTTCTTCCAAATTCAAAGAATCCATTTCTCTTGCTTGTCTCTAAGGTCTTTACTGACACATCTGCCATGCTAAAGCATTCAAGCTTCTCAATCTATGGACAAACTGGAGCCACTGAAGGGCCACAAGTGAGAAATAAACAAAATGTTGGAAATGTAAAATGCTACAACTCCTTTGGAGGACAGTACGGCAGTTCTCAAAAAATTAAACATACACCTATCATATGACTCCCTCCTAAGTATTGACCCAAGAAAGATGCATATGTTCACACAACACAAGCAAACAAAAACTTGCATGCAGATGTTCTTAGCAGCTTATCCATTATTGCCCCAAACTGGAAATGACACAAATGTCTATCAGCAGGTGAATGTGATACCAAGGAATGGGCTTGCTCTGCTCACTGAGATCTGAGCCAATTAATCACAATGAGTTAGAGATTGAGAAAGGAAGTTTAATTAGATTAGATTAGCTAGCAAATCAGAAGATGGGTGACTAACGTCCCCAAAACTCATCTTCAAGGATTACAGAATCTTGAGTCAGTTATATAGGGAAAATGAGCAGTAAGGAGGGGGTCCAGGATGTTGGTCTCCAGGCGTGATGGGCTCCAGGCATCACATTGTTCCCTTCCTCTGTCAGCTGTGATGGATATCTTGTAGGTGTGTTTCCCACAAGTGGTCAGCCTGTTCATGGAGAAAAACTCATAGAACAAAGTTTTAATTTATCAAGGTATAGGGAAGTACACATGTAAGCAGAGGCCATAAATCAGGAAAGAATGTGAATCTTTTTTAGAGTACATTCAGAGCAGTGAGTAGTCACACAGAGGAGGAGCTGGGGCCATTTAGTGTAACAAGATGGCCTCACCATGCTCACTTACAAATGGATAAACAATTGGTATAGCCGTACAATGGACTACTACACAGCAACGAAAAGGAATGAACTATTTATATATGTTGCAACATGGTTGGAATTTGGGTGCATTAGGCTGAGTGAAAGAAGCCAATCTCAAAAGTTTACATATTATATGCTTCCATTTATTTTACATTCTCAAAAAGATAAGAATATAACCATGGAAAACAAATACATGCTCGTTGGGGTTTAGGGTTGGGGGATGGTGGGACTACAGAGGCATAATTTGAGGGAGTCTTTTGATGTGATGGAACTGTGCTGTATCCTGTTTGTGATAATGGTTATACACATATATACATGCATTAAAATTCATAGAACTGTGCACACACACGTGTGCACTCACCAAAAAATGTCAAATTTACTGTGTAAAACATTTTAAAACAAAGGTTTTAAAAATTAGAGAAAGATATAATATTGAAAATAAAAGCCTCTTCATTAAGTGTAATCTTCTCTACAAGTAATATATCTTTAAAACTTATTGATAGAACAACATTTAAGATGAGAAAGAAAAAACCTCATGATCATCTCAATTGATGCATAAAAAGCATTTGTCAAAACTCAACAACTTTTATGATTAAAAAACACAAAGAACTAGGAATAGAAGGAAACTACCTCAATAATGAAAACCCACAGCAAACATCAGACTCATTGGTGAAAGACTGAAAGCTTTTCCTCTAAGATCAGGAATAAGGCAAGGATGCCTGCTTTTGCCACTTCTACTCAACATAGTACTAGAAATTCTAGTGAGAGCAATTAGGGAAGAAAAAGAAGTGAAAGGCATCCAAACTGGAAAGGAAGAAGTAAAATCTTCTGTTTATCTCTGTTTGCAGATGATATGATTTTATATGTAGAAAATCCTAAAGATTGCACACACACACAAAATTGTTGGAACTAATAAACAAATTCAGCAAAGTGGCAGGATACAAAGTCAACAGACAAAAATCAGTTGCATTTCTATAAACTATCAATGAACAACCTGAAAAAGAAATTGAGAAAACAATTCTATTTACAATAGCAACAGAAAGAATAAAATACTTAGGAATGAACTTAACCAAGGAGATGAAAGACTTGTACAATGAAAACTATAAAACATTGCTGAAAGAAGACATACATAAATGGAAGCACATCCCACATTCATTGATTAGAAAACAATATTGCTAAGATGTCAATATCACTCAAAGCAATCTACAGATTCAACACAATCTCTATCAACATTCCCAATGATGTTTTTTGCAAAAATAGTAAAATCTGTCCTAAAATTCATATAGAATCTTAAGGGACCCTGAATAATAAAAATAATCTTGAAAAAGAACAAAGCCAAGGAGTAACATTTCCTGATTTCAATACTTACTAAAAAGCTACAGTAATCAAAACAGTATGGCACTGGCATAAAGACAGACATGTACATCAGTAGAATGGAATAGACAGCCCAGAAATAAACCCTCAAATATATGGTCAAATGATTTTTGACAAGGGTGCAAAAGCTTGAATGGGGAAAGGACAGTATTTTCAGCAAATTGTGCTGGGAAAACAGGATATCCACATGAAAAAGAATTAAGTTGGACCCTTACCTTACACCATATATAAAAATTAACTTGAAATAGGTCAAAGACCTAAATGTAAGAACTAAAACTATAAAACTCTTAGAACAAAACATAGGGCAAAATCTTTTGGATTTGGCAATGATTTCTTGGATATGTCTGTTGTGTCAACAGAAAGAAAACATAGACAACAAAAGAAAAAATAGAAAACAGAAAAAACGAAAGAAAACAGATAACAAAAGAAAAATAGACAAACTAGACTACATGAAAATTTAAAAAATTTGTGCATCAAGAGACATTAGCAAAAGGCAACCCACAGAATGGGAGAAAATATTTGCAAATCATATATCTGATAAAAGGTTAATATTCAGAATAAATAAAGAACTCCTAAAACTCAACAACAACAAAAGCAAACCATCATATTCAAAAATGACCAAAGGACTTGAACAGTCATTTCTCCAAAGAAGATATACAAATCACCAATAAGCACATGAAAAGATGCTCTACATCACTAATAATTAGGAAAATGCAAATCAAAACTATGATGAGATATCACCTTCCACCATTAGGATAGCTAATATTTAAAAATGAAACAAAAACAATAAAGAGAAAGTAAGAAATGTTAATTAGGAAGTGGAGAAATTGGAACATTTGCACACTGTTAATAAGAATGTAAAATGGTATAGCTGCTATGGAAAACAGTATGGTGGCTCCTCAAAAAATTGAAAATAGAGTTCCCATATGATGCAGCAATTCCACATCTGGGTATAAACACAAAATAATTGAAAGAGAGTCTCAAAGACATATTTGTACATCCATGTTCACAGCTAAAATGTGGAAGCCACTCAAGTGTCCTTTGATGGATAAATGGATAAGCAAAATGTGGTATATACATACAATGGGACATATTCAGTCTGAAAAAGGAAGAAAATTCTGACATATGCTACAACACAGATGAACCTTGAGGACACTACAGTAAGTGAAATAAGCCAGTTGTGAAAAGACAAACACTGCATGATTCCACTTACATGAAGTACTTAGAATAGTCAAAATCGTAGAGACAGAATGTACAATGCTGATTGCCAGGGCCTTGGGAGGAAGCCGGAAATGCAGAGCTATTGTTTAATGGGAGAAAAGTTTCAGTTTTACAAGATGACAAGAGTTCTGGGGATGGATGGTGGTGACGGCAGCACAACATTATGAATGTAATTAATGCCACTGAATTATATACTTAAAAATGATTAGGATGGTAAATTTTATGTCATATATATTTGACCTCAAAAAAAAATGAAAAAAATCTTGAGCAGAGTACCAGCCGCCTGTCTCAGGGGAGGATCTAAACGCTTCCGCCCATTGCATTTTGGTATTGGAATCGCCAAGGAAAATACAATGCAGACAAGCACTGAACAGAGCAATATTTGACTCACAGAGAGAAGAGACAGAGCAAGACCAGCTTCAATAGCGAGTGTCGGTCCCCCATGGCCAATGCGTCTTTTCCTGAGGCAGGGAAATTTGCCTACATGCACCCCTCTTGTGCTGCAGTAGAAGGACCTCTCCCCTCCTCACAGAAGACAGATACAGCAGTGAGGTTGGCAGTTTCCATAAGACACACACACTTTAAGCAGAGACAAAAGAGTATTCATTGATCCTGAAATAAGGAAAGATATTTCCATGCAGGATGACAAGCCCAGAACAGGCTGTGTGGGCTCTTGATATCTTGGTAAGAAAGTGTTCCAAGCTGAAGACGTGCTTATATAGCTTAGCGGGGGCCCAAAAGTCTGCGTTCGTGAGATTGCTTTTCCCAACAAAATCAGTAAGTTTAAGTTTTTTGCCAAATTTGGGAAGCTTTCAGTTGTTATATCTTTGAGTATTTTTTCAGTCCCACTCTCTCTCTCTCTCTTTTCTCACTTTTAAGATTCCTATTATGCATATAACAGCTCTCTTGTTTTTGCCCAACAGTTCCCTGAGACTGTTCATTCTTTTTCAGTCTATTTTCTCTCTGTTGTTTAGATTGGGTAAATTCTATTGATCTATCCTCAAATTTACTGATTTTATCTGTCATCCCCACTGCACTCTTGAGCCCACCCAGTGAGGATTTTTTTTTCAGTTATTTCTCTTCTTCAGTTCTATAATTTCTACTTGGTTATATATGTGTGTGTGTGTATATATATATATATATATATATATATATATATATATAATATATATATATATAATGTATATATGACTTATATTTAATTTCTGAAATTTTCTACTTTTGTCATTTGTTTCTAGAGAATTTACAATTGCTAGTTGAAACATTTTTATGCTGGCAGCTTTAAAATGCCTGTCACATAATTACAGCTATGATTCAGCTCAGTGATGGCATCTGATGATTGTTTTTTCTCATTCATATTGTGATTTTTCTGGTTCTTGGTGCGGCAAATGATTTTTATTGTATACTATACGTTTTTTACATCATGAGACTCTGAATCCTATTTAACCTTTCTTCAGCAGGCAGTCTCCTGTTGAGATGTAGTCAGTCCAAGGGTGTCTTTGTTCAGCTTCTTGCTGGACCCTGACAATAACAAGCCAGCAAGAGTGGGTGCTGACTTATACTGCTTCACTGCAGACGGGCAGGTGGAAGTTGACTTTCCCCTTGGCATCACTGACACTTTCTCAGCAAAAGTGGGACATCAACTTGCACTGCCTTATTGCTTCCAAGTGGGGTGGGGGTATAAGATGAGCTCTCCACTAGGTCCCCTGTCCCCAAGAAGAGATAGTGGAAGGCTGAATCATACCACTTTGTGCCTGCACCTGGATACAGAAGCTCAGTATTCCTAAGGTCCCCACTGACATGAGGGGAAGGAAGGGGCCAAAGTGGAGTGCCAACAAGCCCTACCTCACAGGACCCTATTCTACTTTGTTGATTTTGAGAGAGGGGGAAGGTTCAGTTCCCCCCAGGCCCCATTGAATCCCATGTGGACGGTGGGAGAAGAGAAGTGCCACTTAGCCCTGCTTTATACTACCTTGTTTAGTCTCATGGCTGCTGGGTGGCTGTGGAGGTTCAAGTGGACCTTGCTGGCATTTGCATGGGGGGGGGGGGGGTTGGGGGTTGGATGAATCATAGTGGTGACTAGTCCAGCCTTGCAACACCTAGATAAGTCTCACTGCTGCTAATTGATGGTGGCACCTTGACTTACTGCCACTTGTTTCCACTGGATGGGAGATGGAATCTGGCAGGCACATAGGAGTGCTGCCTGCTTCCATGGAGTGGTGAGGTGGGTGGGTGGTGAAGACATGAGGGTCTGGAGCATCACCTTCCCACTCAGCCCCACTGAAACCACAGGGGTGGGGTGGTGGTGTCATTTTTCTGTTGTTGTTTGGTTGGAGTTCACTAAGTATTGCCAGAAAGGCTTTCTGTTAGTAGGCCACTCTTTCCCCATCCTTTGGCTGGGGGAAAGAGGCTTTCCTTGCAGCTGTGGCTGTGCCTGTTGATGATTCCCAGCTGGAAGTTTCTGCAGCAGCCTTTCTGGGATAAGGCAATAAGGAAACCCAGGGACTCACTTGCGTGTTGTTCCTCAAATCCTAGGGTCTTAAGCCGTGTGTCTTCTTTCCACCTTTCAGAGATGTCCCATGTTTTTCTTGTGTTATGTCCAGAAATTTTTAATTATAATAGGGAGGACATGGGAGAAATGCGACTGCTCAGTCTTCAAGGAACTGGAAGTCTGAATAATCATTTTTTAACTCATTAACAAATATTCATCGAGAGCCTATTATGTGCCAGGCACTCTGCTATTTTATGTTGTACTTATGTTCCTAAGTGAATAGGACTGAAGAAGGAAGGAAGGAAGGAAGGAAGAAAGGAAGGAAGGAAGGTAGGAAAGAAGGAAGGAAGGAAGAAGAGAAGGGAGAGGGCAGGGAGGGAGGAAGGACACACTATCCATCCTCCTGGTCTCAGCGAAAATGTCGTGCTTTCTCTAATGACTCAGACTAGGTTAACCCCTTCCCATTATAGGCTCTTATAGCACTTTCCACTTTATAGAACTTATGACCTTGCATATTCTTGTTCAGTGTCTGTCCCCACTTGCTGATGAGATTGCCAAGACCAGGTTATCCTTCTCACTGCAGTATTCCATCGCCTAGTGGCACAGGTAGGCATTCACCAATATTCAGTAATTAAGCTAGTGAATGTGCAAATCCCAGGTAGTTTCCCTTCTCTCTGGCTTTGTTCTTACCATTGCTTTTCATCCCTTGTAGAATTGCTGCATGGCTTCTGACCTTCCTGGTCAGTTTTTGGCTCCTTTCTCCTGGCAACAGAACCAACTCCCTGACTTTAAGCATGGTTTGCACACCTCTGGAGGGTCTTTACACACCTGGCTACCAAGCACAACTAGCCTCCTCTCCCCCAGGACTACAGTGCTGACACATCATCCCCGCCATTCTCCAGGGGCTGTCAGAAAATCAGGACACTGATTCAGGGTGGCTGAAAGGTGGGTGCCTGGCTCCACCTTAAGCGGCATTGTTCTTTACCTGCTTTGTGTAGGTCAGTTGGTCAAATGGAGGGGAAACTTTGATGTCAAAATAGAATAGATACCTGAAACAGTTAATTATCACAAGGTAAAAAAGCAAAATATAAATTTAGTTCTTCAGTTTTCCATTGTGAAGGGTCACTTCACCATATGATCCTTGGAAATTAAAACTAAGACCCTGAATTAATTATCCTTTCACTGTCTTGGGTTTTCTTTCCTTTCTTGTTCAACATTAACTGCCTTTGAAATTATTTTAAAGCAATGATCCCTATCATAATGTCTTTCAGCTGGCCCTGAAAACAATTTTCTACAGAAACCTCCCTTTTTCCTAGGAATCACGTCAACCTTCTCAACCTCATCATTTTTATGGTATTTTGTTTGTTTACCTTTAGGGGATATTAAATTTTTATGTGGCTTAACTTATCTGTGACTTAGAGCAAAGTAATGTTTTGCAACAAATAGAATGATTTAAAAGTATTTTGCTTCCTGGTGAAGGCTGTTAATATACACGAGAAATTGTGTGGCAGCAAAATGAGGTACTCTCAGAGGCACAGAGTTTATCTAGGGTTGCCCATATAAAACAGGCCTCATTTAGCATTAAATCTCATTTTATGTGGTCAGGGTTTATTTTTAAATGGGCCACTCAGGATTCATGCTGTAAGACTTTATTTTACTGAGTATCATGGGAAGGCTGTCTCTTCCACCTTCCACCCATGCCCTTACACAACAATTTCACACTAAATTTTCCCAGGTTTTTGCCAAATTAGCACTGTATACATAGTATGCAGCCAGTACATATTTATTAAATAAAAATAATGAATAATACGTGTTGGAAGTACTTTTGAAAATTATAAAATGATATATAAATGCAAGTTATTAATGTTATCAGGTGATTTGCCTGGTTTTCTTTAAACATGCTAGGAAATCATTTTCAGATGTCAAATTGCTTCACTTAAAGAATCAGGGATATCCTTAGGATCATGAAGCACAGAAGAGTTCATACTGTGAGTCATTCATAGCATTTTTTAATATAAGTGTACTTCCTGGGGCCAGCCTGGTGGCACAGAGGTTAACTTCGCACATTCCGTTTCGGCGGCCCAGGGTTTGCCAGTTCAGATCATGGATGCAGACATGGCACCGCTTGGCAAGCCATGCTGTGGTAGGCGTCCCACATATAAAGTAGAGGAAGATGGGCACAGATGTGAGCTCAGGGCCAGTCTCCCTCAGCAAAAAGAGGAGGATTGGCAGCAGATGTTAGCTCAGGGCTAATCTTCCTCAAAAATAAAAAAATATATATATAAATGTACTTCCTAGGAAGAGTATGTGAATATGTGTGTAGCTATATGAAGTCACAAACAATATGAGAGCTGTAAACACTATTCCTATTGCATATATAGAATTTAATAATTTGTTCCTAAGGACTCAAAGTCCGTTGGCACATGATGTTATATTTCAGGGGAAATCTACCTGGAGAATCTGACCCCTTTTATTTCCATCATTTCAGAGTTTATTAATTTTATTGATGTCTTGTTCAAGATTACTACTTGAATGATGTTTGAAGTAGATGTTAGTTTGATTGATCTTAAAATCATTCTCCTTTTTTCAAAATATATATATTTTTTAATTCTGGTAAAAATGTTAACACAGAGGGGCAACTTGCTGTTTAAGATACATATAATCTTACCTTAAATCCATTCATCAGTTTTGGGTTGTCCAATTCTCAATATTTCTGCAAATTTTCAGAGAGGCTTATTTTTTATATTAATTTAAGGATCATTTTACCACCCCCTGAGTGCTTTTCTTGAACTCAGCCAACTTCCTTAAGTGACACAAAAACTGAGTTAGCAGACAACTGAAATTACGAGATAGAACAATTTACATGGTAGGAATGCATGCAATTTAAAGTGGAATACCAGGTATCTCCATTCTTAAAAACACAAAAACTTCCTCTGTCATTTTCTCAACTTATGCGCTAGCCTCCTATGATGGTGCTCAGCCCTCCTCTCTCTCTTCCCTTTATTCCATTTTATTTCCCTTCCATTTCAGGGGGAAAAAATCCCTCCAGGATCTGTTTTGTACAGAGAAATTGAATTTTGTTCAGCCACGAGTGCAGAACTCATATCTGAGATTCACTTCACATGTAAGAACTCAGCTGCAGCTTTGAATGTATGACTTGCCAGAGCCCCTCTCCATTGAGTTAGGTTCTTAGACAAATACCGTCATGATCTTTTATTTACTACAAAGAGGGGGTGAGGAAAGGCAGTTTATTTTTTGAGTTACCCAGGTACACAAGCAGCTAGAGGGCAAGATATTTTTAATTTCCTGGTATTTATTTTAATAATTTTATGATCAACTTAAAATATAGTTTCTCTATATTACTAATCACTGTTCTTTGAAAAATACATAAATGATCTTACACAGAATTTTGAAGAACAGAGGATTGTAGGGGAGCAGAATTTGCTACCCCAAAATGTGTCTCTTTGGCTTATTTTTAAGGACAAAAAACTCAGGGGGAAACTTTGGCCTTCCCCCAACTGCCTAAAAGAATTTAAGACAGAAGCCCTGTTCAGGAAGGAGCTAATACCACAGATAGCAATATTATACTATGAACTAGGTGTGGTAGATGGAGAGAAACCCAGCAAGGCTCCTTTGATCAAAGTCCTCCCCATGTCCCATTGTCTCTGCAAGGCATGGCAAACATTTGTTTACCAAACATTTGCTTTTCCATCTCCAGGTGAATTGCCTTCCTCCCCTTTGCAGTCCCAAACCACTACCCCCAACATCCTCTCCTGTCTTTAGCTGAAGATAAAATTAAGGTGGTGGCTTTGGCCATTTTGGCAAGTTACTCAGTTTTCTTGGATTTCTCCCATGTATACAGGTTATTGAACTTTGCTTGATTTTCTACTATTATTCCGTCTCATGTCAATTTTCATTCTTAGGCCAGCCAGCATGGCTGGAAGTTTAGAGGAAAATTTCTTCCTCCCCTACAGGATCTTTCAATACTTCACGTGTCTCCCTCCTTCCATTTTTGCCTCCTAAAGCTTACTCTCTACCCAGAAGCTAGAGTCACTTTTTTTTTCAAGCACAAAGTGGAAGATATCACAATCCTACTCAAATCCTCCAAGAGCTGGCTTGCTATCACAAAGTATAATCTTATCTCTTTACATGGCTTTCAAAGCCCCACATGCTCTGGTTCCTGCTTCCTCACCTCTTATTACACACACTCTCTTCCGCCCCTCTGCCCGTCTCCATTCAACTTCTTGTTCTTACCAAGCTCATTTCTGTCTCAGGATCTGGGAATAAGCTCTTCCCTCTGAGGAGGGAATCCTCATCCTCAGAGAGACCGTCCCTACCACCTCAACTACAAATCCTTTTCCATTCAGTTTTTATCTCATACTGCTTTGTTTTCTTCACAGCATACATGATATACATTACATCTTATATTTGACACCTCATGAGGGAACTTTCTGGAAGTCCCATTGTTTGTTTCCTATTTCCACTCTTAAACGTACAATCTGCAGAACCAGAGACCTTGTCCCTCCTCACTACTTCTTCCCCCTGCACCCAGAATGGTGCCTTTTTAATAAATTATAACAATGTTAAAATGGGATCTGTTTGGTCTTAGTTGCAGCAGAAGCCCCAAAAGTCAAGAATAATTTAATAGGGGTGATATCCTAATGTGTGTTATACTAGCTCTTCTGCGAAGAACATGCTGAGATTCTGAAACTAGTTGTACCAGCATTGGCAGGTCACCTCTGCCTAATGTGAGGATGAGGCTAAAGGATTTTGAGAGGCAACAAGAGACCTGGGCAGAGGTCAGATTCCAGAGCTCTGGGCACAGTGGTGAGAAGCCCCATGGAGTCAGGGGGAGACGGAATAGCACTATGGCCAAATTATTTAAAATAGTACTTTTTGAATCTTTAAAAGTGACAGAAAAAAATACAATTGTGAAACGAGAATGACTAGTTCTAATTTTAAATACATGACATCTGTTTAAAGCCGAGAAGGATGTGACTTAATTGAGGTAATAGAAAATAAAGGCTCCCATAATTTAAAGAGACTTTGAATTATGACAAGCTCAGAAATATAATATCCAGACAATGGGCAATGATGTGAGATTTGGGGAGAGATGTTGGATTATCTGTGATACGTTCTTTCCTTCATGGTCTCCTCTCTAATCTATGATTGCTTCCAAATGTCAACCTGATAATATTGCTTTCCTGCTTTAGGCCTTCAAACATTTGTTGAATGATTTCTTTTCATCCTGAAGATAGCCAAAATGGTGAACGTGGCCCTACACTTTCTGCTCCCTTCCTAAACCATCCTGCCCCATCTTTTCCCACTCCCTGGCTCTCCATCCTGTAATTCATCTCTCTCAGTCCTCAAAGATAGTCTGTTTCTTTTAACTCTAGCGCATGCTCTTCCACTGTCCACAACATTCTTCTTTCCTCCTCCTTTTGTGCTCTTATCCTTCAAAGTTCCTGCTTCTTCGGTTTTCCCTGAAACTCTAAACTCGGTTAAATCCTCATTGTACGCAACCACAGCACTTAAAAATTCAAAATGCTCATCCCACTTGTCACCTATTTACATAAGGTGTTTTTTCTCCACTAGAATGTAAGCTCAACTTATTCATCAGCACTTCCCTGGTCATCCACATATGGCCTAGTCCTTAGTAGGCATTCAGCAATTATTTGTTGAATTTTCTGTTGTGGATTTATGTTCTGGAGTGACAGCATCATATATGGAACCAAACAATATGACTGACTATGTATATACAACTTCATTTATGAGTAGTAAGATTAGAATCAATGACTCAGCTAAACATAGGTTGTGCCATGTGTCAATGCCGCATAATTTAGGACAAAATAGTTAATACAATAAGAAATGTTTAATCAAGTTCTTTTTTATATGTCTATTGCTGACGTTAGCATTAAAATATCAACTTATTTTTGTCCTTTGTCTCCGGCGATATTTCAATAGCTTCTAAACAGATTTTCAGCATGACAGCAGAAAGTATTACAGGACTAAATCCAGGTTAACTGCAGGGCTTACACAGACAGACCAGGTAAATGCTCAGAGGCAACAAAAACTGCCCGTATGCTTTTCAGTCTTGTGCAAGGTTTATCATCTGGCAAAATCTTCCAAGAATTTATCCTCCGGCATTTTTCCTTTTCTGAGAAAAATCTCAAGTAAAATACGAAGCAGTAGAATGTGGACAAATAGAAATCCTCCAAAAACTAAATCACTTGTGGAATGATAAGACTTAAAGAATTTGCGCAGGCAAGGATCTAACGGAGAAAGTTGAACTCAACTGGTATATTTTCTTATGGTATCAGACACAATGAAAGTATTTAATGAAAGGAAAATTATTATAACCTTTGTGGTAGGCTGAATAATACCCCCCCAAGATTTCTGTGTCCTAGTCCCGAGAATCTGTGATTGTTACCTTATATGGCAAAAGGAACTCTGCAGATGTGATTATGTTAAGCATTTTGAGATGAGGAGGTTATCAGGGATTATCTGGGTGGGCCCAATGTAGTCACAATGGTCCTTATAAAAGGGAGGTAGGAGATCAGAGAGACAAAAGGTAATGTGATGGCTGAAGCAGAGGTCAGTGATAGAGTTTGAAGACGGAAGAAGGGGCCACAAGCCAAGGAATATAGGCAGCCAGTAGAAGCTGAAAAGGCAAAGGGATGAATGCTTCTCTCAGCCTCCAGAAGGAACCAACCCTGCTCAAGCCTTAACTTTTTAGTTCAATAAAACTGATTTCGGATTTCGACTTTCAGACTTGTCAGAGAATAAATCTGTGGTGTTTTAAACCAGTAAGTTTGTGGTGATTTGCAATAACAGCAATAGAAAACTGATACAGGCCCTCTCGTCTCAATTTAATTGATATTAAAAGTGTTTCTCAAAGTCAGAAATTATAAACATATGCAATAAGGACCTTGGGTTGAGATTTGCTGGATTTTTGAAGAGTTGAAGGGAACATTTTTTTAAAGAAAAGAGATATCTTCCATTTTATCCATGATTTTAAAGGAATAATTTAGGACTATACTATTTTTACTCTACCAGCTCAACAGATTTAATACTTTCAAAATCATTTATGAACTGGCCTTTATCACATTGAATTAGAATTTTTAAATTTCATTTCAGTGCTTTCTGGGTGGTCATAGGAACACAGAAATACTGAACAATCATTAATGCCATCATAATTTTTTTGCTGTTTTTAGTGCTATGTCATATTATTCTAATCATATCAATACCCCTTAAAATGAGAAAAAGGACACTGAATATTCCAGGGCATATTTTAGTCTTTGATATCCTTTTTGAAAAATTATTTAAAATCCTTTCAAACTTTCTGAAATATCCAGCTCCCCATGAAGAATCCTAAGATGTTAATTACAAAAGTCCTGGAACTTTTTCTCATTTTTTTAAACATTAAGAATTTGTTGAAGATTTTTTACACTTGAACACATTGTTTAAAATACAATCTTTCTTCTTATGTGACAGCCTCACACAAACAAAGTATTTAAAGGAGATGAAGGTCTGTCATTGCTCTGTTTAATTAACAGAGACTTTCAGAACCAGAGGATGTTAAAAAAAGAATTCAAAAAGAAAACTTCAGTGAGATAATGATAACAGTCTCATTTCACAACAGAATTTCAACTAGGGAAAATTCTATTTACAGGTTCATCTGCTACAACTAGTCAATCTTATTCTGTATTGTGATTTTCTTTCCCCAATCATTATACAAATCAGACGGTGGAGGACAAAGCATGAGGAGAGGTTCCACGCCCTTTGAACTTTGCACATGATATAACAATTCCCTTTTGCCATCATGTATGACTTTGAAAGCTCTCAGTCCCTTTGCTTTGCATCTAAATTGTTTAAAATCACCTTGCCTTTTAGTGCATAAAGGCAATGCACATCTTTTCTTTTCTATAGTCTGCATTCTAGAAGATTAACTCTTGAAATTTCTAATCAATTAAAATCTACTTAACTGTATATTTTAACAACTTTTACAATCTATTTTGGATTATCCATCGACATTTACAATCTTGCAAATATAATTCATCTAAGATACAAATAAATTTACCATAATTAGGAGACAATGCTAAGGGTTCTCTATTTTGAATTCTTACTTTCACGGTTTTCTCTCACAATAAGATGATGGTAACTTTGTGCAAGGTTAACAGTTCTAACATACTACATATCCTAAACTGTGTTCAAATTACTATGGAAAATGCCCTTCATTGAATACTTGCTATGGGGAACATAGGCATAGTTATTGTCAATTATGATTTTTTCCCCCAATTTTAACTAAGGAAAGAAAAGTTTAATAATTTAAATTTCTGCAGTGTACAAAGTAACTCAATCATTAAAACTGGCAGCATAAATATCTCATAACAATTTCTGTGCATTTTTATATATGCCTTTGAGACACTTGCTAAGACTGTAAAGTCAGACTGAAATACACGAATATATTTCCCAATATTTTACTCATCTTTTGAGAGGTTTCATCACATATAAACTTTATTATCAGTTGCCTCTTTGACAAATTCTAGTTATAAGAAATTAACTGAGAAATTACTCTATTATGGCTAATTATCAAATTATGTACTAGAGCTAAATGTCTTTTTTGTAACTAAATGGCAGTTTACAGAGCTAAAATTACTGTGTTCTACAAATAAAGCCAGCCATTAAAAATTAGAGATACATAAATAGTAAAACCTCCAATAGGCCCATACTTTCACAGAAATGTTGTCAGAGCTGGAAGGAACTTTAGATATCTTCAGTCATCTCAGCCTATGGTGGAGAAGCTGATCTGTTCAATTTCAGCGAGCTAGTTGCGGCTAGGTCTATGGTCTCCGTTCTCCATCACCTGATTCCTAAGTCAAGACAATTTGTGATGCATCACATTGAGTCTCTCTCTCTTTCACACATTCACACACTTCCCTGTAATATAGTTCTTGCAAAGCAATCTGAACAAGCACATTTTAATATACATTTGCATCTTAGACTGTCTATGTTCTTATCAGCATTTTCTTTGGGCAGAAGAGCACAAAAATAAAGTACGTTAAAAAAAACCAACCTTTCTTGACTGAATTAGCTTCTAGTAAGTGTAGAAATATACCCAAACTAAAGTGTTCTCAGAAATATGCCATAGAAATTCACTAAGCAAAATACTAATCTAACTCTGAGATTAGAGCACATGGCTGCACTCACTTCATTACCTGCAGCGAACATTCTCCAGACTCACCTGCTTGTTTCTTTCCTTAAACATACAACAGATGTACCAGAGTGATTCTATCATTCTGGGTTATATATTTCCTTTCATATTAAAATAAAAAATGTACATATTTCTCTCCTGTGCACATACACCCACCAAAATTTTCCAGTAGCAATAAAACACTTATAAACTTCCTAAAGGAATAGGATACGGTACAAAATCTAGTAAAAGTTAAACACAAGGCTTTGCAATGGAGGAGGAAGTTACAATACTTCTAAATGTAACCTAATTATATTTTTCCCTCTTAAAATTAAAAAATAATGCGAGCTGATAAGTCAAAAAACATTTTAGACGGGGCCAGCCCAGTGATGCAGTCGTTAAGTTTGCGCACTCTGCTTCAGTGGCCCGGGGTTTGCTGGTTCAAATCCTGGGTGCGGACCTATGCACCACTTATCAAGTTATATTGTGGCAGGCATACTGCATATAAAATAGAGGAAGATGGGCATAGCTGTTAGCTCAGGACCAGTCTTCCTCAGCAAAAAGAGGAGGATTGGCAGCGGATGTTAGCTCAGGGCTAATCTTCCTCAAAAAAAAAAAAAATTTTAGACACTATGGGCCATAATATAGATTGTTTTAATTTTAAAAATAAACTAATAAATTGCCTCTGAGCAGTAAAACAATGGTCAGTGATATTTAGATAACAAACTTATTAAGTTCACAGAGCCATCTAGATCTTATACGCAGTAAGGATTTATTAGAAAATCAAATATTGAATAATTTGTGAAGTGGTTAGAATAAAGTTCAAGAGAAATATAAGCAAATCATTTCTTCTCCAACAATTTGAAATATAGGAGGTTTAAACCTTACATATTTTTGTCAAAATAGTAATTATCCATAGATGACAGATGCTGCTCCCTACTTAATGGAGGGTCTCAAATCTTACTCTGCATCTCATTGGGAAGGAAATATAAAATTTTAAAATAGAATTAACTCAGGGGAAGGCATCAGTGCTGCAACTCTTAGCACCAAATGTTTTTTCTTGGAGCACCAAATGCTTTAGGGAAAACATTCCAAGTATCAAAGTTTTCAGATAGATAAATATTTATGGATCAAATCCATAAAGAACAGACATTGTTATGAAATATATATAGATGCCTTCAAAACTTTCTTTCCAGGCAGAGTAGACACATAAGTTAGGAGTCATTTCCCACTTAATTGTTTTTGCAACCTTATGCAACACAAATGGATTATGGATAAAAACTTGTTTATTCACAGAAAGTAGATCTTGACTGACATCATGTCCAAAAAATTTAAAAGGAATTATTTCTCTCTATAAAATATAAAATGTTATTAAACTTATAGAAATGGCTTTATTCTAACTTTTACTCTCCTGGTTGAAAAGTGTAGAGGTTTTTAATTTAATCCTTTGGTGAGAAAACAGTACTCTTTAAAGCAAATTCTTCTCATTTGCTGGTTAGCATAATCAGAGAAAATCATAACACGGATCTGGTTCATATCTTTAAGTGCTATGCAGTTCCTTCTGTCTTTGAACTTTATGAATGGTACACTTTTAGTCTACACATAGACCATTGCCTCTCCCTCTTCGTTGAGCGCTCCTCATAGTGAACTGGAAATCCACTTGCCTTACAATCTACAGAAAGCCATTTTGCCAGTTAAGGGCAGAGGTCCACTAACATTAATCTGTAGCAAAACGCAAGTGTCATACAAACGCCCTACGATACTAGACAAATTCAAAGTAACGACCAAAGAAACGGCCCTAGATTCTGTAGTATCCTTGATGCCCAGAAATACCATTTAGGGGTGTGCACTGGTCAGAAAGGAAGTGCCAATTTAAGGAAACAGCAATAGGCCCTGTCCCAGATGCAGAGGTCTACAAGAACTCATTGGGTGTCCATCAGACTTCCAAGTCACATTTGTACACATGGATAATTACTGCCAACAGTATTATTTGTGAACATAAGGGATATTTTGAAACTGAATACAATTCTTCCCTGAAACTAACCAGGACAATCATATATTCAACCTAACAAGCCTTGAGTTTATGTGAGCTTAAAGAAAATGGTAGCAGAGGCACAGGTAAAATTTTATTTATGCATATGTAGACACATGACTTTGGATCCAGCCAGCCAGTGACATAAATAAACTTGAGCAAAAGATTCAAGCTAGAGGATATATATATATGCATATATATATTTGTGTGTGTGAGTAAGGCTTCTTGGAGCAGTGCCACAAATCTGGACACCAACCAACAGAATCACTTCCGTCCTTTGAAATTTCCATTAAGAGCACAATGGGGGTAATTATATTGGGATGCTCCAAATCGCTCTTTCCATCGGGTGCATTCACATGCCCGCCAAACATGAAATGTTCGCCTTCTCTCTTCCAATGTGATGGTTGTTGAACTTATTTTTAGTGTCATTTGATAAGCCTTTGTGCTCGCAGAGAGACATCCCACTGACCCAGCCACTGGTCATTGTCTAGACCAGTTCACATCAAAGCAGGCGCGCTTTGTCAGGTTTCGAGACGAATATCCATTTCGCATCTGAAGTACAGTATCGAAAGTGACTAGATCATTTGAGCTTTTTTCTTCAGCTGCTGCCTTCTTCCTCCCCCACAGTGCTTCCGCTCACGCTAACATAATTTGGCATCGTCGACGTGACACGATGGTGGTTTTTCTAAAAAACTACAATACATACATTTTCGATGTTGTGTGGTGGCCGAGCCTCCTGAAAATTTCATTTACAAATTGATGAGAGGAGGTCTTTTTTTCCTCTCCTGAATCATAACCAAGGTATAGTGCCCCTCAAAATCCAAGTAATGCGCATACAGTAATAGGTCATTCAATGTCAAAAGGCATAAAAAAGATGAGCAAAATCTTCACAGGCTGCTGCTTGCTGTTGCCTTTAATTATATTAATTAAACTTTGAAATTTTCATGCAAAGAGAGTTGCTGGCTTGTGACGCTGAAGAGCCCCTGGAGACTTGGAGGAAGAAAAAACCCTGAGCGGAAGCTTTGTGGTTACTGCTTCCCTTAAATTAAAAACAAAACAAACTCCTAGGTATGTTTACAGATACTAATGCTTTATGCACTACTAAACCCCACGCATAAAAAGAGGGGTAAATCTACCAATCACAGGGACAAGTTCTCAAATCCTGAGTCTCTTAAACTCCACTTAAGATCGCTGGTTAGAAGCCGTCTTCCTGTGGAATAACGCTCTATTAATTTTCTTCTTTTCCCGAGTGCATAATGAAAGAAAGGTGTCTTCAAGAACTAAAGGGCAAAATCTTGCTTGCTACCGATACCTTGAGGCATCCTGTCTACATTTTGTCATGCGTGTGCACTTTGCAGTGCTAGAATGACAAGATTTTCCAGTCAGAAGCTTTCCGTAAGGCACATTGTGGTAGGGGACTTGGAAGGATTTTGTGATCTGACACAGCTCTAAGGCAATGGACTCCTTTATTTGCTTAGCCTGGTGGGAAATTTCATACTCTGCCTGTGGCTAACCATCTTGCCATGTAACAACACAAGTGCCATGTTTCCATGTTAAACACTCCTCTCTCCATTAAAGATCCATGATGGCCAGTTGTTTTGTGGTCCCTGTTCTGATATCACCTTCATGCTGTTTTTGCTTTTTCCTCTTCTACACATTCAAACAAACTTTCCTGTGTAAACCGTAGCATGTAGATTAATGTTCCTTTTTATTTTCAGTGTCATGAATCATGAGTTACCACTGGGTTTCATCAACGCCCATGTAGATGGCAGAACAAGTGTTTGAAAATGTTTGGTGCAAGCAAAGCAGAAGGCAGAGAAAACATTTCCTGACTGAGAGGAATAAAGCTGCTCTTCCAAAAACTTCTGAAATGCACTTTCTTTTTCATTTGGTTGGAAATCAGCAGTGTGAATATGTACCATCTTCATACCTTCTTAGTCTTCCTGATTTCCTTTTACTGAGACGGAACTCGGGAGAAATTTATGCACCGGCCCTAGGAAAGAAACAAATTGTTATTGAAATATTAAAGTAAGTATATAAAAGCATAAGAACACTCTCAGTTTTCCTACCATGATATAATAAACGATTACCTAAGGTAAAGTCATTCATAAGATGAAGGGCGTAAGTTTTTTTCCTTTGAGTCAAAGCATGATGTTTCATTCAGCTCTTTTCCATAGCAAGTTCACCTACACAATGGTAGGGCAAAATTAGAGTGGAAAAAACTCTATGGAAATTAGAACTATGTTATTGCTGTTTAAAGTATATAGTGTTACTATCCCAGAAATAAAAATATCAAGCCATCACCTTACATGTTTCTTTGTATAATGACCTATAATGAAAGTATTTCTTCATGCAATCTGGTGCTTCTAAAATGTATACATAAGGAGCACATTTAAGACACAGAAAGAGATTGAGGATAAGCAGTCAGGGAGAAAGGGAAGAGATGCCATCTCTTTGTGATTCTGTTTTATAAAAGGCTTTTGCAAGAGACTTACTAAAGATCTTGTTCAGTGTTGACCATTTCTCACAACTGCACACCACCATGCACTCTCCAAATAGTGACTATTTATTTGCATTGCACATTTCCAAAGAGACTTTGCCATTTCAATTCTTTAGCAGTTCAATGAAGGTTGTGGAGACACATTGTTTCATATGTAATTATAAATAAGCCAAGAATCATTTGAAAATAAAGTTTCCAATTAGTGATAAAAGATCCCCCTCCTTTCTTCCCCTTGGTATTGCACTGTTGATGTACTATACTACATGGATCATGTCCAGATCCCTCAATAGGCCAAAAGCTAGCATCCTGCTTTCTAATTCAGGGTAAATACTATCATCCTATTGAGATTTTTCTGTATCTCATAATACCAGCTCTCTAATTTTAGATGTAAGAACTTCTCTATTTTCCTCTAAATGTGAACAATAAATTTGTTTTAAATATTCAATACATGGTAATATTCAAAAGGAACAACAAATATTGTTGGAGAAGAAAGCTTAAAACAGAAAAACAGGATTTTGTTCATGTTCTTCTTAAATATGACTGCTCAATAAACTTGAAAATTTCAGAAATTAATGAATAAACAGAAAAGCATAAAAGCAAACTAGTTTCCATTAGCTTTTGCCTAACAGGCAAACATTCATCAAATTATCTGTCTTCTAAGTAATTTTGGAGGCAACATTATTAGTACAATTGTCAATTTTATTACTTATTTTGTGCCTAATGTCTACAAATAATATCTGTGCAAAAGGAAGGGAGAGAAAAGCAGAAAGAAAACCATTTTAGAAAGAGGTCACAATTCCTTGGTAATGCAATTGTCACAGGTCAAGTAGTCAGACTGTACTTTCGTATTATCTAGAACCCTCAAACAAGATTTTTAGAATGAACATTAAGTGAAAAGATGCTCTTCTCCAGCTTTGCTAAATATGACACCAAATGCCAAGAAAACACTGAAAATGTTATTTTCATGACATATCTCTTTTCTAAACATGTTTTTCAAGGGCAGCAGGTAGGAAAATGGCATAATTAAATATTTCAGCAAAACAATAAAGCAGAGTTTCTAAGCTACAATACTGTAACTTTTTATGCAATAAAATAGATTTTAGCTATGCATATTAAAACAGTGATAAACATTAAAAATATTATCTTCTGGCAATTTTCCAGAATCAAACAAATATATGAGAAATGACATTATGACAGCAAACATATGAATTAATGACACCTTTTTCTTGTATATTTATGAACTAAAAAAGTAAAAATTTTCTCTCTTTTGAATAATTTTGAAAAGAAGTTGTCATGAATCTCTACTTTTGAGTTTCGTCACTACTTAACTGGTTTTAGATATAAGGCTCCTTCTCTGACCACTTCTGTTCTACACACAGGATTAATCTGGTGACTCTGATTCATTTACTTTAGGTAACTGGATAGTTGAAAAATCTATGGAGATTCATAGTTCACCTGAATTCTCAAAATCACTTCAACACCTAAATTATTCCAGACCTAAGTTATTTTCTATTTCATTTGGTGTGATTTAATTAAAGACAAGGAAACTCAAATGAAAAGAATTCTGAGATTTTGACCCTGAGGTCCTTACTTCAATTTTTCCAAAGCACAGGATTAGTATTGATCATCAGCTGCCAGCTGTCTATTGATTCAAGTATCAAAAAACAAAAAAAAACCCCTGCTAAATGCAATACAGACCCGTGTGTTTTAGCACACATCCATTAACAAAAACAACCAAATGTCTTCTCCCCTCCTGATCACGAACTCAGCATTTTTCACTTTTATCAAGAGCTGATAATGTCTCGGTGTACTTTTATTTTACAGAAATTTAAAGTTGGTAACTCGGAGGAGTTCTGTTCCAGAGTGACTTCCTCTGTTAAGCATTACCTAGGTCTCCCAGGCATGGAACTCCTTCCCTGAAAGATCTCATTGCATCTCCACTCCAGCCAAACCACATTAGTACACCACAGTTGTTTGCTCAAATATACAAAAGCGAAGACAATAATGGTTAAATCGGAGGGCTCTAAATCCTGAGTATGTACCTCAGCTCTGCCACTCATTAACTGTGTGGCCACGGGCAACATTAACTACCGAGTGCTTCCGTTTCTTCATCACAAAAATAAGGATTAAAAATTGGACCTATTCTTAGGACTATCACAGAGACGAAATCTGTTAATGTATATAAAGCACTTAGAACAGTACTTGGCATACAGCAAGTTCTCTATTAAAAACAGGCACTTATCCATTTTCCCTCTGCAATCTCATTGCACAGTATCTAACATAGAACAGACTTGTAATAAATACGTACTTAGAAATGAATGGATGGATGACGAATGTATAAATGAATGAATACATAACGACTTAAACCTCCATTGAGGGAGGAGCTGGACCTCAAAAATGGGAATATAGAATAAGTATGAATTTGAGAGAGAAAAAGAGGATTAGAAAGGAGAAAAATACAACAGTGGAAAAGGAGAGAAGAAAATATGCAGAAAAGAGAAGATAGTAGCCCCAAGGAGAAAAGATAGAAAAGCAACAATCAATAAAAAAAGAAACTATTGGCTAGGAGAAAGTAGTCCATCAGGCATCTCATTCCCAGGGGATTATTTTATGCTGGCTGCCACTCTACTTACCAGAATATTCTAAAATCAAGGCAACACACCCTGGTTGTAAGAGGCTGTGATTAGGTGTCTGTGGCCCTTTGAGTACTACTCAGTACCATCTTACAAAACCCATCATGATAGTGCTGATCATGTTTAAGGTCATGAATGTTTGGGCTGCCATTGATATCATGGCAAGCAGTCTATGCCAAAACACCACAGAGCAATGTTTAATTGTAGGAAATGGGATATCACAATGTTTACAGGACTTCATATCCTCATGCTGATAATGTCTACACAATAAAGGTATGTTATCAAGCTAACAAGCAAAGCAATATAAGACAGCTTGAACATACAACTCATCAAAGAATAGTATAGAACAGAAAATACTATTAGTTAATCGTGTTTATTTTTCTGAGAATATTTCATTTTAATGACAAAAGTACAAGTGCTGGAAATAAAAAGTTAATTAAATGGCTTAAAAGATTATTCAATGTAACCTAAATATATAAAAATATATAGAAATATATACTTATAATTTTAATACTTTATACTCAATGTAGGGATTAATACTAGTTTTAGGTAACAAGACAATACAGTCTTTAAAATAAACCACTAAGATGATAATATGCTAAAAGAGATGAACACAAGATTTCTGTAAGCAAGAGTTAAAATAAATGTGTAATATTACCCTTGTTGTATTTTACAAAATAATTCAAGAAATTTGAACTCAGGTGGCCTAAGTATTTATGAAACAATATAATGTGGTATTAGATTATGAATTATAATTATTAAGAAGAAATAATATTGATTTAATTTTCTCTATTTATTGAATTTTTAATTCAATATTTTTTGTAAATAATTTTCTTGACTTAAAGTCATGCATGTAAATAATGGATAAAATCAAAGCACACTGTCGGTGTGATGCCTCAGGCAACACCTGTACTATTTATTCAATTAGGCGATCAATACAATCTATTTGAATTTGTATCATGCTTCATAAGTCACTAGGTCATAAACTTCAACAATAACAACATATAGTCACTATAAAATTGAATTAAATTAATATCTTAGAAGTACATCCATTTAAAAATGAACTATGAATGTATTCCATTCTTTTGCCTTGGGAATATAGCATTCCTTGGATGCAATGAAATAATTGTTAAATTTATTCATTCTGTATGACATAAGAGATTAGGAGTGAAATTTCTTAAATATTTAAAGACATTAAAGTTAGGCAGAACAAACAGAATTTAACTACTGATTTTAGATTGTAGCCGGATATATTTAAAGCACATTAATTTCAAAAATGTGATTCGATATTGTCTGACTAGGTGATAGTTTACCTTCTCAATATATTAAACAGTCAGATAGGCAAGTTAATTGTAAACAAGAGTACTAGAGGCATGTTTACCAACTTAAAATAAAATATTTCGTAGCATATTAGAAATGTATTTGTATACTGACATCACTGTATTACGATCTCGGTATGACAACACTGCATTTGCCTAAGAAAAATTATGGCTTAAAAGGAATAAAACTGCCTTCCTTTTAATGTATACTGTCTTATGCAGCCTTATATTGATGAAATTACCTAATTAGCGAGCTTCTGTGACAAAAAAAAGAACGTTCATGCATTGCTTGTGGGAGTATAAGTTGGCCAAAACTATACGGTAAGCAATGTATATAATAATAGTCTTTAAAAGCTTATATTCCTTGACTCAGTAATTTCAAGCTGGGAAGTAAGCCCAATAAAATATCTAGACAAAGATTTTTAAATGTTTACCATGGGATTTTTATAATAATGAAAAATATAATTAGTCAATTTATATTTATTTCTGCCCAACAGAGAATAGTTATATTATGATTCATCCATCTAACTAAATATTATCTATCCATTAAAATAGAAAATTTTTAAAACATTTTTAACAATGTAGGGAAACTGCAGTGAAAAAAATGTCAAATTCTATATATACATAATTATAATTATGCAACAAAAGTCTAAAGAGTAAAAGACAAGACCAACAGACAGTACACCAACATACTATGAGTAATGAAATTGCATATGATTTCTTACATTCTATTTTATACCTTTTCTATATATGCATATCTTTGTTAGTTTAAAAAATAGTTTTCAAAGAGTAAATTTAATCAGCAAAATGCAATCCTTTCTAAACATCTGTATTTAAACGTTTTTAAAAGTCAGCCCAGGAACCTCTGACTACTCACTCTCTCTAATTACCAACTACCAACCATGCCAAAGTTTTTCAGCACTCAGTGCCCACATTGGTCAACTTGTTTACTGGGTTGTATTGTATAGTTAATATCCTGGTGAACCCACGTGAATGCAGTTCTACTCAAGAGTGCTTGGGTATGGTAGAAGCCAATGATTGATAAAGGTTATAATCCACAGTCAGCATTTTCATCTTTATGGTACACAATTCTAAGAGTTTCCATAAAATGCCTGTTCAAGCATCTGTCCAGGTCACAATCAGTGATCTTTCTTTTTTTTTATTCTTCTCCCCAAAGCCCCCCAGTATATAGTTGTAGATTCTAGTTATGAGTGCCTCTGGTTGTGCTATGTGGGACGCCACCTCATTGTGGCCTGATGAATGGTGCCATGCCTGCGCCCAGGATCCGAACTGGCGAAACCCTGGGCCACCAAAGTGGAGCACGCGAACTTAACCACTTGGCCACAAGGCTGGCCTCTCTAATTTTTTTAAATGTGCATACACGTGTGTGTGTGTGCATGTGTGTGCATGTACCTACCTATGTACCCAGCCCACCTCAAGCCCTGTCCATGCTGGAGTTGATTATATTTAAACAAGAATATAAGGGAAGCGCTTTAATTTTCATACCACATCAAACTTTCTAACCACATGCCCAGTATCTAGGGCATATATTTCTCTATTCAATCAACAATATAAAATATTTATACCTCAGGCATTTATCAGTGATAACTTTGGAATCCTTTCCCTCCAGATCAGTTGGCAAACTATCTTTGAGAGGGAAGTTCTACGTGAGATGCTAGCCATCTATTTCTCTAGGTCAGTGTTTGTTTTTCGTACCGCAGTCCATGAAGTCCTGTGGGTTCCACAAGGTGCCTCAGGGGCCACTGTGGCTGGAGTGGTGCACAAGAATAGAGCAAGCAGGCACACTGCAGGCCTCTCAATCCTAATTCGACCCAAGGGAGCTCCACTCTCACCTAGCCTTTAAAATTGCAATTCAGCACAGAATTTTGTTTTTGTTTGCATTAAAAATGTAGTTTGATAACTATTATTCAAGATATTCATGCCTATGTTAAGCCAGATTACCGGTAAACTATCTATCTACCTGGACCTGGTTTCTTTGCTTCTCTTTAGAAATGCCTTCCTAGATTTTTGACAATATTACAGCATTATTCAACTTTTGGTCATATGAAGAGAATTTTGCATTTTGGAAAATTGCTATTGAAGACACTGATACTAAAGGATCAATTCTTGGAGTTCAGAGCTAGCTAGGAAAAAGCCTGTCACTTCTGGTAAGCTCAGGTGCTTCCCTTTTATTATACAATGGCAACTATATAACTCAGACTTTCTCTTTGTGCGTTGACTTTTAAAAAGCTCAGATTTACAGGAGGTTCTAAAAGCAATTGCTACCCTTAGTGCACATGTTCTGATACAGCTATATCTTGACTTTGGCCCAGGATTATTTCTCTGTTTTGATTCTGAAGTTTTATTGTACATGTTTTTTTTCTCAATACTTCTTTAGAAGTAGACTAAGTATAAGTAAATTTAAACTAATATATATTTCTTTCTTAATTCTCAACTTTCTTAATCATAATGATTCCAAACTCATCTAAACCTTTGAAACCCTCCAATAAATGTAGTATCTCAATCTCTCCCTTATACAAAAAGATCATTATCATGTCTACTTCCCTCCTTTGTTGCCTTTTCTTAACATGGTAAGACTTAATGAAGTACTCTGCAGATAGCTGATATGAAATGAAGATTAATTGGAATTTAACCTGAACTAAGTTAACATAGATCATTAACGTTAACTTGAAGTTTATGCATGTAAGCATGTTGAAACTATACTATTCTTCATAAGATCCCAGACATTCTCCTACAAGAATAAATCCCCTAGGTCTAGAGACTGAATGCTTAACTTCATTTTCTTTGGCTGCTGGGAAAAATAAGCACAATATGATTCTTTATAAGCTGGAAATGTATTACTATCCCAATTCATCTCTTAGAGCAGAGCTCTGTGCAAAGCTTTCCTCCATTATCTACTTGCCCGCAGTAGAAGAAGAAGCAGAATGTACCCAGGATAAGTCACAAACAAAACTTTGGTCATAGCGAAGGCTAACTTCACCATTAGAATCTGTCAGCTTTAACTTTACTTAGGGTATTTCCAGGCAACAACAAGTACCTATTAGAGCAAGAAGTTCATTGACATTTCCCTGGAAATTGTTGTTGGCAATACCTTCTCTTGGGTCTCATAATAAGTAGGAATGGGAAGTTGATGCCAAAATAAAATTGTAGTGCTATGTTACTGCACGGCAGTTAATTAAACCAAGAGAAGAAAACAAGACAATAGTAGGATGTATTTGTTACTGGTTAATTATATAGACCCCAACCCTGTTGTAATATTTGAAGACTGATTTCACACATTCATTTTCACTGTAGCCAGTAAAAGCAGCATTACCCAGAGGAAGTGTCATGTTTCCCATCTCTTGAGCATTAAAATTCTGCTGGCATTAACACTTGTGAGCTCCTTTACTAGCTATCTGCACAGGAGATATTTCACTGCTAGAACCGTTATAGTATTATGTTCACCTCATAAATATCCATTGACAAGCTGAAGCATACAACTGCACTTTAGTTTAGACTTTTCAAACACAGGTAGCTGATTTATTTATATCTCCACCTCTAAAAAGAGTTTGCTAAACTTTCATGCTTTGTGCAAGAATAAATGGTGATTCAAATTTAAAATTGTTTACAAAGTGCAGATACACATAGGAACAGACACAAGACAATTCAAGAGGTCGAGGGAATCACAAATATCTGGAAAGAATGTCGACTTGAGGATACAATAGGCTCTTTGAGTGGAGATTTTCTGTAGCAACTGGAGGTACAAGATTGAAGAGAGGGTACATACTATCATCTTTCTCTCCTATACATACATATATATATATATATATATATATATATATATATATATATGAGAGAGAGAGATCTATCTATATATGTGAGATATGTGCAGAGATTTACATATAAAATATACATTATAGTAAAATACATATGAGAGAATCTGTGCTATTCTCTACTAAAAATAAAACTGCAAGATTTTGAGCTGAAATATAAATTCCACATACTCTTTTCTAATGGAAGCTCAACCTATAAATGTCCCATTTTACAGCGGAGACCACACAGCATATGGATATTCAGGAGATGTCATGAAGGGAAGTGCTGAGTGTGTCTGACAAATTTACCTTCAAATGCTTTTTTCCCTCTTCATTCTGTTATGGCACCAGCGAAATTTTAGTGACTCTACACACACTATTAACATTTATTTTGCAAATATCCAGGTCTCAGTTTTTCTTGAGATTCAGGCCTACAGTTGAAAGTTAATGAAATATCAAATCCATACCTCATAATAATAAGATATGAAATTGACCCCTCTAAGTTATTACTTGCAAGCAATATGTATATATATTGACAGTTCTCCAGAAATCATTGTTGGCAATACCTTCTCTTGGGTCTCATGTAAGTTGTAATGGGAAGTAGATGCCCAATATATATATGCCCAATATTTATATATATATGTAAAATCAGAACAGAATTTCATATATCTTTTTCATTGGTTAACATTGTTTTTGTTGGACACATCATAGGACGTATAGGAAAGATTTTCCTCCTTCTAATCTCAATTAGAGTAGCAATTATGTCTGAGGTCCTAAACCAATAGTAAAAAAAAAACTACTTAAAAATACAACTTAAAGCTATATAAAATCAGAAAATAAGTTTTGCACATGCACACTGTATCATTACTGGTATTTAAAAAAACATCAAAAACAACCCAAATACCCACCAGTAAGGGACAAGATGAATAAACTATAAGATGCAGACAGATAACTGAATATTATAAATAATATAACAGCTGTTAGAAAGAATGAGGAAGATCTGTATACACTATTGTGAAGTGATGACCAGGATTTATTAAGGGAAGGAAATCAAGGTTCATATAGTATACACACTATGCTATATTTTATATGACAAAGAAGGAAAATACACTGGAATTAATATATACTTATATTTTCAAAGAGAAAGAAAAAAATCAGTATTTGCTCTGAAAACAAAATTCACTACTGATAGGTGGAGGAGGGGCACAGAGTGGAGTGGCTGAGGATGTAAATGACATACCCTTAAATAGATCTTGTTATATGACATCAAATGCAACCATGTAAATATTTTTACATTTGCAAACAGAAAGTGGTGGGGGCTGGTGGTGGAGGCTTGGGCAGGATCCTGGTGGCTGGAGAGCAAAGAGAACTCCCCTGCAAGCCCAGAGCTCACAGGTGGGCTGTAAACAGAGAGTGAGAGAAAGAGAGCTCTGCTGAAGGAAAATCCCTGATCTTGCTCTCAAAATTTTTGAAGCCAGTTGTGAAATAAAAATAACTAAGATGGCAACAAACTGAGACCCAGCTCAACTATAAATTAGCGATGTGACAGAGTAAGTGGTATACATGTTTCTAGAGGTAAATATTATCTGGGTTAGTCTCTATTTTTTAATGTACAATGTCTAGCATAAAAATCACCAATTACGGTACACACAAAGAAGCAGGAAAACATGACCCATAACCAATGGAAAACACAGTCAATATAGGCAAATCTAGATAATAGACAAGGACTTTAACATAACTATGATAAAAAAATTAAAAGTTCTGGTGAGAAAAGTAGATAGCATGAATAAAATATGGTAAGTTTCAGCAGGAATATGGAAATTATAAATAAAACAAAAAAGCCACAGAGAAAAAAATGCAATATCAGAAATAAAGAATGTTTTGATTCATGTAAAAGTAGACTGGACATAGCAGAAGAAAAACTCACTGAGCTTGAAGGTAGGAGAATAGAAATTGTTCAAACTGAAAAACAAAGAGAAAAAAATAACTGAAAAGAATCTTAGACTTATGGAACAATATTTAATTGTCTGTTATATGAGTAATTGATGTCCCAGAAGGAGAGGAGAAAGAACGGAAAAGAAAATTTTAAAAAATAATGACTGAGAACTTCCTAGAAGAGATGAAAGGCATAAACCTACAGATCAAAGAAACTTAGTGAGCCTCAAGCAGGATAAATACATAGAAAATCATTATCAAGGAACATATAGTAAAACTTAAGAAAACCAAAGAATATCATAAAAGTATACCTCTCTGTCTCTCATCACCCACCCCCACCGAAGACGTTACACACAGAGAAAATGTCCACAAGCACAGCAGCCAACTTTTTACCAGAAACAATGGAAGACATGAGACCACAGAACTCTCCAAAATGCCAAATGGGGGGAGAATGAACCTAAATTTCCATATCCAGAAAAAACAACCTTCAAAAATGTAGGCAAAATAAAGACATTTTAAGACAAGCTAAACTGGACATAATTTATCTGCAACAGACTCCAACAACAAGTGCTAAAAGAAGTTCTCACAACTGAAGGAAAAGACACTAGATGGAAGTCTAGATCTGCAGGAAGAAATAAAGAGAAAGAGAAGAGCAAATATCTGAATAAACAAGAAACATAAACATATAAAAGAAATAAAATTTCTTTATGACACTGTTGATTACTTAAAGAAAAAATATATTATTGAATTCATAACATATGTAGAAGTAAAATGTATGACAGAGCACACAGAGGCGGGGGGGAAGGAAATTAGGTCACTGCAATGTTCACATATTGTTCTTTAGTGTAATATTTGATGAAAGATTGTAAAAAGTTAAAAAATATATTGTTATCTCTAGAGCAATCACTGAAAAACAGCACAGAAATATAGTTAAAAAGATGGAGAAACAGGGGGCTGGCCTGGTGGCATTGCGGTTAAGTTTGCATGCTCCACTTCAGTGGCCTGGGGTTTGTGACTTTGGATCCTGGGCATGGACCTGCACACTGCGCATCAAGCCATGCTGTGGTGGCGTCCCACATACAGAATAGTGAAAGATTGGCACAGATGTTAGCTCAGGGACAATCTTCCTCACTCCTCCCCCCAAAAAAAGAAAGAAAGAAAAGAAAAGGAGAAACAGGAGAACAAAGAATGGATAAGCCAAATATAAATCAAATACAGTAGACATAAGAATTGGAAATAAACTGGAACAAATGAATTGGATACATGATCACATCCAGAAAAGAACTATTTCAAGTGACCTAACACAATATTTTGTATGTCAACAACAGAATATAATCTAAGAATAAATAGACCAACAAAGAAATGTTTTACTTCATTCATCAGTCTTAATTTTACTAATACTATCTTATTACTAATTTGTAACTATACACATTATAGAATAGAGCAAATAAGTAAGTACTTTAATATTAAGGCCAAGATTTTTCATGTAAGAGAAAAGAAGTACAAGTATAAACTTAAAAATATTCACTAAAACTGTTTAATGATAAATTAGAATTGAAAATATACCACGCATTCATTGTGTTTTTTTTGAAACTCTTGAATTTCCTAGCTCTACCTGCTGAAAATGCTTAGAAGCAATGACAACCCAATAACAATTAGCACCCCTAGTATCCAAAATGTGTTCTCTAAATACCACTATCTACTAAAAACATCTAAGGATCCTTGGAGTTGAATGGTTTATTCCAGCTTTGAAACAGAAAATGTAAAAATGAGTCTGGGACATATTACGCCAAAATGAAAGAAATTTATCAAAGACTAAAGTGGACCATGTCAAAAATATATGATAATCAACATGATGGATCAGGCTTTCACTACCTGCTTACTCTGATCTATCTTGGCATCACTAACAGTAGAACAATTGACATGATGCATTATAAAGTGCACAGCACCACTCGTGAATAATCCATTCCCAAAGAAAAAGGAGAATCTGAATCCAAGTAAAGGGGTACAGAGCATTAGCATATATGAGTGTGTGTGTTGTGGCCCAGTGCTGAAGGAGTAGTAATTTTACAAAAAGTGTTCAGTTGGCACTTGAGCAGAGATTCAAAGGAAGTCAACGAAACTGTGACTATCTGGGGAAGAATAATTCTGGTAGAGAAACCAACAAGTGCAGAGGCCCTGAGGTGAAAGTGTCTTTGGCATATCCGTAGAAAAGTAATACAGACAGTGCGGTGGGGCTAGATTGAGCAATGCAGAAAGTGGAAGATGAGGTCAGAGAGGAAGCAGAGACCCTATCATACAAAGCCTTGTAGCAGTAACTATTACAAATCCTCTTTTTTAAAAGCAAAGTTACTAATTATACAAAGTTAATATCTAGATTCCTTCTCATCTTTTTTACAGCAGATTGAGCTGAGATGTTAAGTGATTTACGTTTCAAAGTTCTTAAGATTCACATGAACCGAAACACAGACACAATCAATGGACAATATCAGAATAAAGAAGCCAAATTCTAACCATTAGGTCAAATAACGGCTAATTGAAAACTCAATCTATATTTGAATTATGCATTTAGGAAAATGTTATAAAAAATCCAAATGACGGGCATATTACATCACTACTGTTTAATCAGGTGGGAAATAGAATAAATTAATTTACTCAATGTGGAGGAATGCTGCACGAAAATACTAATTTTCACAAGAATATTTCTAGACTTAAAATTTTAACCTCCATCATTAACAGAGCAAAAGTTTTACATGCAATTTCTTATTTTTTCCTAGAAAATTAGGGCTTGAGATAATTCATTTGTCTCATCAAACTGCTTATGGCACATTTAAAGAGAAATTCTGAATGCTTATAAATCATTAGCACTGCAAAACGTTTATTGAAAGATTTTCCTAATGTATATGACCCTAGGGATGCAATGATTGATCCCCGGCTAAGTTAAGTTTCTAAGAATTAAATCCTCGCTTTTGGGACCCTACAACAGTGTATGTTGTTCCAGTCAAAAAATCAATAACTAAAAATGTGTTGATGAATTCAGCTTGCACTTTGTTCATACAGGTTTTCATTAGCTGTCTCTACTTAAAAGTATCCACAGCTCTTTGAGTCGTTTGTCAGACAGCTAAACTCCCAGTTAATTTGAGACTAAAAACAATTACGTAACAGTTTCTTTCAAAGAAAACCAAATATTAAAATCTTCACTTTAAGTTTTTAAGTTGATACTTTATCAATAATATCAATTAAAATACTTTATAGAAATGTATAGTTTTTAAAGGTTCATTTTGAAGGGCAATTATGGATTACTTTCTAGATTATAAAATAAAAATTTTTATGAAAAATCTGTCTAAAGCCTTAGCTGAAAAATTAGTTACTATGATGCTGTTTTCTCACAGCACAGCAAATATTTAGTGAAGCCATTCCACGCATTCAGTCCTAAGAGAAGATGTACGTATGTATTTAATTTTTGAACAACAAATTTATGCTTTAGATATTTTCTATCACATTTGGGAAAAACAATTTTAAACAATTGCTAAAGTCATTTTTATATCTAATAAAAAGACATCCAAATCCCCAAAGTCAGGATTTAAATTTGAATATTTATTATAAACTAATATTTAGATGTATGATGTGAAATGATATATGTTTTCTATAACACCTAAGTAATGTGGACGATAATTCTTCACATTATACTTCCACATTCAAACTGCTAGAGCAGCAGCCAAATGACTACATTTATTGCTAAATTTATACCATGGAGAAAAACACTTCAAGCAGCACCTTAAGTCGTATATACTAAAATTAGGCTGATAACAGCATGAAGACTATCCTTGCTTTTACGTGCAGATGCAAGTCTGAACATGCCTTTCATATATAGCCACAGGGATTTATATTGCAAAGATAGATGCCACTGTGACCCAGATATCATTTCACTGATCAATGATTATACAATGGCATTTAATGAGAGCCCCTTGCTCACACTTTGAAAAGAAACTGAAAGTGGATTAATTTTGCCCCTTAATCAACACAGGCATTCCTAGTCTAAATAACATATCAACCAACAAGACTGACTCTTAAAATAATTGTGGAAATACTAAACCATCTCCAGAGATATAATTAACCCCCTCAAACGGGAAGAATAAACTTTCAAAGTTTAAATATTTATATACATACAAGCATATAGATACATTCAAAAAAGTAAACAAACATAAATGTGATAGTTCAGAATACTCATTACTTACTCATGTGTAATTATCTCTATGGACCAAGGACAGTTTGCTTCTTGGACTATAGAACTAAAAAATGCTGAAGACATGTACATTTAGGAGTCACGTAATAAAAAAGTGATTGGCTTTGATTATTTAATCTCCCTTTGCTTGTCTATATGTAATTACTCAACATAAATCACAGAACCAGAAACTGGAGTTTAGGTCTATCCACAAGTCAAGTACTGGGTATAACGGCAGTGCAAAATAGATGTTTCATATACAGAGAGAGAGGAAGATATATAAGATACAAGGATGTGCATATGAAGAGTCAATTTTCAGTTAGCTTAGAGAAACAACTTCTGATATTCTAAGCCAAAATGATTTTCTAAACCAAAAATAATATAATTAGCCTAATATCTTACCCTACCACAAAAAATACAATTACACTCTAGATGATAGCAAAGTTTGTTCAGTATTATTACAGCTCTTCCGTTTTTTAAAACAAATCTAAGTATGTGTTTAAACCCTACTTTCCTAGACGGTGAGCTCCGTGATGATTTTGTTTCACTACCATTTTGCAAATACCTAAAACAGTATTCACCCTACAGGTTAAGTGCTTAAAAATATTTGCTGAATGAATGATTACTGGGTTTGAAATATTAAATTTGATCTATGGAGCTAATATCTCTCTGAAACATATAATTGATATTTTGTATGAATACTGACATAATGCAATCTAGCAACACAATGATGAGCAAGATATAAAATAAAATACAATGGTTTACTTGTCTAAACACACAAACACAAAACTACAAAACTATACTTCGGTTTTTGCTAACTGGCTTGTCATTAAGCAATAATGGCAATCATTCCATGGCCAAAATCTTCCTGGTTTATTTTGTGACATGAATAGTGAAGCAGTTCTAGATGTCGGATTTCCTCTATGTTTGCCCAATGGTCAGGCATAATAGGGAAATGGCTGAACTGCAGGAGAGAAGTGTTCTAAGCCGGGAAACAAGGAGGCATCAGAGAGGAACTGAACTTGATGTCAATTTTAAATAGAGAGCAGATGGCAGGGAAGTGAGATCTGTTTCACGCTTGAAACCATCAACAGACAGAGAAGATAGAGATAAAAGTATATATTCTAAATCCACTATGATTCTTGGATCTAAATACAATACATGTTTTGACAAGAAGGAAGTGGTCGTTATGAGCAACCTAACCACATGTAAACATATCACCAAGTAGAGAAACATTAAATCATGCCCAGTTAATTAACTGATTTCGTGGGCATTTATTTTCCTTGATGCCTCTGTTATTCCATGTCAAAAAAATCAATATCTGAAGAAATATGATGTTTCTTTACAAGCGGCATATCACTTCCTATATCTTTGTGTGTCGATAAAATTCCAGACACCAAGTTATGCAGCAAGGAGGAATTATTCTACATTTATTAATTATTAACATCATTAAATTTGAAAACAGTGTAGCACAATTCATGCGTATTTCCCAAAACATATATTTTTAAAATGCTCTCCAAATTGATGGCATTTTCTGTTGAATGTGAAAGTTTAAGATTTAGTTGATACTGGACTCTTAATCAACAAGTAAAGATTTGGGCTCAAAAAGAATGAAACATTCTTAAAAATAATAAAACATAACTTGATAAATCAATTTTAATTACTACATCTTATTTAAAATTACTGAGAAAGTCCTTCATCTACATTGAGTTATTCTTCCTTTGGTGAGAGATTATGAGAAAAATTATTGATTCTGTGGCAGGACTGGAGCACAGAACATACTTTAGAGTCAGGAACATTAGGAATTGCAAAAAATCTAGTGTCCATAAAGCTTGCTTTCTTTACATTCAGTCTTTGGTACACTTTTAAAATATGACAATGAAGATTCAATTTCAAAACCTTGCCACTTGAAAATGTTTCTTTGACTGAAACAAAAGAGAGGTGCTCGCAGTCATGCAGCATTACATGCCCTAACAAAAGCTGTGCCGAGCTGTCAGCCTCTCACCTAGCCCCTATCATCACAGATAGAAAGGCTATGTGAGATGACAAGGTAACGTGTTGTTTGAATGGCATCTCTGAGAAAAATCCAACTGCAGCAGCACATTTTTAGATTTAAATGTGAAAGATTGGTCATTCTAAATATATATCATTGTATTTTTTCATCAAAGTCAACATCTATCTTTGGAACTTACGGAAGACTGAATGAATAAAATATTTTTGTATGAGCAAGTCCAAAACCTGAACAATCATATCAGCATTTTTATTCTGTCTTTTCTGACAACATCAATGCACCTTGCAAAAAGAAAGCCAGATGTTCATTCTATTTGGTGCTATTAAAAGTCTGTTTTACAGACTTCCATTATATTCACTGTTTCTTTTTTTTTCCAAATGATGATGGCATTGAAGACTTTGATAATGAAGAAAACATATTTTTATGTGGGCTTTTTGGTACTTCTAGCTTTAAATATACAACTTAACATATGTTTAAAACAGAGCATATGGAAATAAGAAAAAGCAAATCTGAATTCCAGGCACAAATATTGGTTGAAAAGCTACTTTATAGTATTTTCAAATCATGCAGATTATTGAGACTCAGAACTAATAGAAACATCCTTTCTTTGCTGTAATCATAATAACCTTCAGGACTTAAAATTTCCATGGTTGAAATCACATTGTTCAGGTTCTACAAAATTCATTTCTGGATTTCAAAAGGATTATATCTAGAGAGTCCTTCTCTTTGTGTGAGTTGGGGTCATTTCTTATTGGGCAACATTAAAAATAACACCTTTACAAGTCAGCCAGTGAATAAATTAATTAGCAGCAAGCAGTGAGTACTATCAGTGTAACAACTTCCATTTATCCACTTAACTGCATTATCACAGAGGTGGTGTCTGAATGAGTAAGTCATGCAACCAAATCTGACAAAGAAAAATTTAACATCATTCAGCTGTTCTCCAGACAAGGAGAATTTTTAAAACATTTTTATTTTGCTGCTTTTCACTTTCATAGGAAAAAGACAAATTATACCCAACAAAATGATTTTATAAGTTATTTACCACCAATCAGCGCGTTTTTAAACAATCACTTCAATGTCCTATGTTCTTTATCTTGGGAAAACTGTAGACTACAAATTGATTCAAAATGATGGCTTTGGAAAACTTTCAAGATTGCTATGGGACTGCTGAATTAACAGTAACTAACATGTGTTGATGAAACCAATATTCTTGAATGAGAATTTGAATCCAATTTCTTTAACTATAAACTAAGATTAATATGTTCTTGTGTATGTTTTTGAGAATTTAGCTAACCAGAATATTTAACTTACCAAAACATAGCAATCTCCATCACGTCTATAAAAAAAATGTTTATTACACCATGTTATCAATGAGACAGCAATGTGTCCAACTTGATGTCAGAAGGTTCTAATTCCAACCTTACCATTTTACAAACCACATGTCAACTTCCCATCTGAAAGTTGTGTTAGCTTAGGTGAATGGAAAAAGGAGTGAGATTGTTGCCATACTGAAGCACATAAAGAGATTTAATTTTAAGCTTAGAAAGGAAAACGAGAATTTATAAAGATCTGTAAAGAACTGCATGTAAAAGTAACTATTTTATTTTAAAAATAAATCACTTTCATCAAATGTGGAGACAGCTGAACATAACATGTCTGTAGATACTTTTAAAGGAACTAAGAAGTCCAATTACGTTTCTTATGGGAAAGCTGCTATGAGATTGCCATAATTTACCACATAAGTCTTTTATCTTTGTATAGCATTGCTAAGCAAAATGCTCGAGTTAGAAGTACATACTACCTGTTTATGGTAGAAGCTAAAATAACTTGTCATTTTCCTACTTCACATCCATTAGGATAGCTATTATCAAAAAACAATAAACAGAAAATAACAAGTGTTGGAGAAGATGTGAAGAAATTGAAATCCTCATGCATTGCTGGGGGATATGTAAAATGGTACACTGTGGAAGATAGTATGGTGGTTTATCAAAAAATTAAACTTAGATTATCACATGATCCAGCAATTCCACTTCTGGGTATATACCCAAAAGAACTGAAAACAGGGACTCAAACAGATATTTGTACACCCATGTTGATAGCAGCATTATTTGCAATAGACAAAAGGTAGAAACAACCCAAATATCCATCGACAGATGAATGGATAAACAAAATGTAGTATATACATACAATGGAATATTATTCAGGTGTAAAAAGAAAGAAATTCTGATACAGGCTACAATATGGATGAACCCTGAAAATATTCTAAGTGAAACAAGACAGACAAAAAAGGATAAACCTTTTGTGATTCCACTTTTCTGTGGTACCTAGAATAATCAAATTCACAGAGATAGAAAATTAAATAATGGTTACCAGGGGCTAGGGAATGGGAAGAATGGGGAGTTATTTTTTTTATAGGTACAGAGTTTCAATTTAGGGTGAAAAAAAAATTCTGGAGATGAATAGCAGTGATGGTGCACAACAATGTCAATGTACTTAATGCTACTGAATTGTACACTTAAAAATGGTTAAAACTGTAAATCTTGAGCCAGCCCCGATGGCCTAGCAGTTAAAGTTCGGTGCGTTCCACTTCGGTGCCCATGTTTTGTTCCCGGCTAGAACCACATCACTCATCTGTCAGTAGCCGTGCTGTGGGGGCAGCTCACAAAGAAGAACTAGATGGACTTACAACTAGGATACTCAACTATATACTGGGGTTTTGGGGGAAAAAAAAAAGAGAGAGGAAGATTGGTAACAGATGTTAGCTCAGAGCAAATCTTTCCCAGCAAAAAACAAACAGAACAAAACTGTAAATCTTATGTTTCATATATATTTTACCAAAACAAAAAATTATGATCTATAGGATTTTAAAATCAAAAGTAATATTATCAAAATTTATCAATTACTGGGGCTGGCCCCGTGGCCGAGTGGTTAAGTTCGCGCACTCCGCTGCAGGCGGCCCAGTGTTTCGTTGGTTCGAATCCTGGGCGCGGACATGGCACTGCTCATCAAACCACGCTGAGGCAGCATCCCACATACTACAACTAGAAGGACCCACAACGAAGAATATACAACTATGTACCAGAGGGGCTTTGGGGAGAAAAAGGAAAAAAATAAAATCTTTAAAAAAAAAAAAGAAAAAAAAATTTATCAATTACAATGATAAGGTAAATTCAAGATATAAAAAAATCAAAAAGATCCCATATACCAGTAATAATTCTAAGTTAGGAATATTCTGGAAGATATGTTTAAATAAAAGTATTTATTAATTTATTTTAAAAGACATAGACTTTTATTGTAAATTACTAATATGTGGTTATCTGTCTCAATACATACTTATCATGATTATTTTATCTATCACGCTAGTCAGTGATGGCACATAAAAAAATAATTATTGCTTAATAAGTATTTTTGCAAGACATATAGACAAGAAAATATGACATTTCAAAAGTTAACTCAAAATTTTATTTTAGTTATATTAGTATCCTAATACAAATAGAATGCTAACAGAGTCACACAAGCTCTTAACTATAAGTAATAGTTGGGAATAAGTAATTTAGAGTGGAACAATTATCCCGATAATTGAGAGTGGAGGAAAAGGAGCTGCTGGTTTTCACCTAGCCTCTGTTCTGTTCCCGCAGTCATTCGAGTTGGCCGCAGCAGAATCTTCTGCCCTGTTGCCTACCATCTGGAGGACTTAGGTGACCATTACTGGGCTTTCAGACTTGCTCATCAAAGACAAAAATGTGAAGATTCTAACTGCTGTTAATGAAAGAATAAAGTTCTCATTGGGCGTTCTTAACATTGCTGCCACCGCTATTTTCTCCAACTGAGACAGGCCCCAGTGCTAAAGGCAGGAGGAAATGCTACGGCATTGCTTTCTCCTAGTGCCAACATCACAATACCACTGTGACTCTGAAGACTTCTCCAAACTGATACACAGCTACATATACACAAAAGAGTAAAGCAGAGAAACCAGTTACGACCATTTTTTAAAAATATAATTTGAATCAGAACCAACTATATTCCACATGTATATAGGCAATAGTTTTCTGACAACAGCAATAATAATTATGACCAATCATTATAGAATTTAGTCCTTATTATCTACCAGGTGCTTTTCTAAGGGCTTTATAAGCACTGGGCTTATTTGATCATCACCATGGTCCTATGTGGCAGCTATTTATCCCAAATTTATAGATGAGGAAACTGATGCTTTGAGAAGGCAAATCATTTACTCACTTACTCAAAATTCCATGGCAAGTAAATGGCAGCTCTAGGGATTTGGACCCAGGATAGTCAAGCTTCAATACCCATAATCACCTCCAATCAGCATTACAGCACTAATAAAATTCTACATCTTGGATATTTGTATAGATTTTTTCAAATTACTCTGGAAATAAAGAAATATTATTGAATGGGAATACAGGAAAAAAAAGCCTATCTTTATGAAACGTAAATCCAGTGGGAATACAGAAATTAAATACATTATAAATTAAGTCTGAAGAACATTATGAAAAGGAATATAAAATACATTAGAAGAACTTATATGAGAGAGAGCTGACCTATTTGAGACGATAGAAAGTGAACTCAGATCTCCAGTACTTAAAGCACAATACAAGCTAGTACATAAGGATAGGTATGGATTAACTACATTAAGACCTAAAACTTCATATATTTTCCATTTATGATGGAACTCTTTTCAAGAATTCATTCACGTTTCTATATTCCTAAAGTGAGTTGTCTGCACATGTTCTCATATCGAAGACAAAGCTTTGTTATGATGAATATTGATTATTATAGCAGGATGTAGTCCAGCAACATCCTCGGGGCATTCTGGGAATGCGGAAATGTTTCTTCTTACATTATATGGCTGCAGGTTGCAGTGTTTGGCAGGGTCTTGTGTCTATCAGTTCTCTCATCCTCTTTGCAACTCTTACCTCTCGTTACTGTGTTGTATCCACCTTTCGCAACCCCCCTCCCCGATTCTATTGTACTGCTTCTAATTTGCCACAGGTATGGGAACCAGGCAATCAAGTCCACAAAAGTAGGTATAGGATAAAAATAGATAATGTAAATGGGCTAGAACTCTTTGACATCTATTTTTACTGATGAGAGAGCTATTTATCTATTTCCATTTACAGCTCTAGAGTGTGTTTTAGGTATGGGAGTTGCTGATCTATTTTGCAGGACCATATAGTTTAATATAATCTCATAAAGATTCTACAGAATAAATTCAGGACCCTAATTATATGTTGAATATAGAGCCATACTTTTCCTACATACGACTGCAATATTCTTAAGTCTACATTTCAACACATTTACCAAAAGAGAATCCAATTCAAGCAGCCTACCAAATCTAATCAACGAAACCAAACTTACATCATGTATATTCACTGTCATAGAAGAAGTGCACACATATTCAAGTTGTACATAATTTTTCTCTACTTGAAAATGTTGCAAATGTGCTTTGTTGTATTTCCTTATTTAAATGCTTGGTTTTAACTTATTTTGCATAGCACGTGCTAAAAGTAAATAGCTATTATATGTATATTACACATATATGTATTTTTTAGGAGAAAGCAAACAAATAGAGTTTACTTTATAAGGGTTGAAGTCAGGGACACCAGCTGCAAATATTTTATGCTTACTGATGCGTCTCCTTTCCTAAAGTCCACTTTGCCAACAGCGAGTAAAATAAATGCTCTAGGATCTCTCTCATTTCTCCCCACCCCTTTCTCTCTCTCCACTTCCAGATAAATGCCAGTCATTTGGCCAGGGCTAACTCACAGAAGGTACAGCAGGCACAGATGGTCTTAATGCATAAATGTAATCTAGCAAAAGAATGCCAACGCCAACCCAGACGAGGTTCCAAATAACTGCGGTGCGCTTACAGGACGGCTGTGACGGGCAAGGTTAAAGCTGCTCTGTGAGCGCTCACGACGTGTTCCCAGAGCAGCAAAAGAAATCCTCGAGCAAATGAGCATATTTAATTTGTTTTATTTGCCACAAATGTATTAATTTAGATGGTATTTAGATAAATGATATATTCTTAGAAATAATACGAAATGAGGGTAATCTAATTTGTGCAACTGTCTGAACGCATTCACATATTCATGTGTATCTGAGGATCTGTAGACTCTTTCCACCCATTCTCTATTCCCTTAGCTCATTTTGTTTTCTTTATAGCTCTTGTTACTTCAAAGCATCTTTATTTGCCTATTAATAGACCAAATACGCCTCCTCCAGTTACTCTCATTCGTCTCTCTTCATAGGACTTCACATTCCATAGCTATGTTAAATATTTGTTTTCTGTCTCCTGAGCTAGAGGAAACTCTACAAGAGAGACTTCATCTACTTTGTTCACTGATGTCTCGTAGTGCACAGTCATAAATTGGTGACTGAATGAATGTTCAAGAAAAATGAAGGAATGAATAAAGTCACTCATACGTCACATATGCTGACATGCTAAATAACAGTATTCTGATGTACATTCAAATTTATTGTAAACTGCTGATAGAATGTTACTTTGAGGGTGGTTAATCTTTTCCATCTTAGAACAAGTCATATCAGCACACTTAAAATTTGGAATGCTCACAAAATATCCATTATATAGGTAAATTAACTAGGCCTTTAATATTCATATTTAGTTAAATTTTAAATACAAGCAAAATATTAATAAAATTAACTTTGTTTAGCAATCCTACCTGTGCCTCACCCATAGTTAAGCTTTTTTCATGAAGACCACCAAGAAGAGGAAAGGGTTAAAAATGTAATGACTGATTCAGTTCAGAGAAAGCAGGAAGATTAGTGAAGGAGGCCTTCCAGGAGAGGAGCAACAGCAGTGCAGAAAGGATTCGCTTCATAATTATTTAAACAGCTCACAACAACTCTTACTGGCAAAAGGAGGGATGCATTTTCCTTGGCAAAAGATATTCCGTCCTAATTTTTCATTATAAACCTATTTCTTTTCTCTTCAAAAATACCCATCTTGGAATAAAAATATCATTGCTGCATTAGTTATGATGATGTCCTTCCTACCATGAAAAACTATTAAATACCCAAACACAGAGGACTCCTACATTGACTATAGTAAAAAGCTTGATAAAATGTTATGTGACTATTATCATGAAAACTATAAAGGATATAAAAAACAGTACTGGGGCCAGCCTCGTGGCCTAATGGTTGAGTTTGGTGTGCTCTGCTTCAGCAGCCTGGGTTCACATGTTCAGCTCCCAGGCACAGCCTACCTGTACTTGACACTACTTGTCAGCCATGCTGTGGCGGTGACCCACATACAAAATAGAGGAAGATTGGCAACAGATGTGAGCTCAGGGTGAATCTTCTTCACCAAAAAAAAAAGAAAACAAAACAGTACTGATATAATTTTAAAGCAGGATAGAAATTGGTTTATATTGTATGATTGCAATTATATTTAAAAAACAGGTTCAGAAAAAATTTTGAGTAATACTTTAACAGTTTCAATTTGTGTGATATGAGAAGATATCTTTTTCTTCTTTGTCCTGAAACTTTTGCAATTTTTAAGTATGTATTTATTCTGCAATAAAAAATTAAAAGAAAACTTACTAGTTAGTTATTTATTTTGACTCACATCTTCCACAAAAAGAAAAACTGAAGTTAATTTTTCTTGGTTGTAATCTTACCATTGAATCAAATTACTGGAAGAAACTAAATAGCTGTCAACAGTTTTGAGTCCTCTCTCAGATATAAACTGTGGCACAGAAAAAAAGGGCATGGAAAAAACAATAGGATAGTATTTCTGACAAGAGTATCAGTAAATGACTGTCAATGCTTTCGAGTAAGATGAAAGGAGTAGGCAAGAAGGTGGGCTCTTTTTTTCTTTGAGAACTAAATCTACCCTTCAACAGTCATTTGACTTGGAGGGATGGATCTTTTCCATCTTATTTTCCTCATTCATAAAATGTGGAAAACAGCAGCACTGCCTCATAGTTAAGAGGAGGTTTGCAGGCATGCACAAAATGCTCAGTGCCCGACACATGATAAAAACTAATAAATGCCAGATAGTCCTACTACTATTTCTGTCTAAAAGAAAGGAACTGGCGAATAGTTTGATGCATAGAATTGTGTTAAATAAAACTTCAAAGCAGATATTGGAGAGAGGAAAAAAAACCAACTACATTAGCTGAGTTCTAAACCAAAGAAATACTTATCTACTCAGGAGTTTCTTCACGAAGAATACACACTAGTCATTGAAGTGAGATTTTGTGCGCTTTCAGAGTATTGACTCGGGGTATTCTATTAAGAGAACAACTAAATAGTGCTGGCCATTGCTAAAAATGCTCCTAAAATTAAAGTGCATGTCCTCTACTAATGTGGAGAATTTAAAAACTAAATGTTGTTCTTTTTAAAAAGGCACCACTTTGGCCAATTAGAACAAGCCCCCTTTCCTCCAGGCTGACTCAGCTTGGCCAGCACAAGGTGGGCTGGATTTGAGGGACCACTCCATTACTCCTTCAGTTTCCATCTTTATACAGGACACAACTAGAAACAGCATTCCTGAAATTAGACATAACCTGTGGTGGTACATCATGGACCACGAATGTGAAAATGAAGTAGTGACAAAGAGTTGGGGGAAGATTATCTGGGGAGAAATACTAACCATAAAAAGAGAAGCTCAAAGGCCAGCTGGACTAGAAAAAAGGGGATGTAAAACTGGGGAAATGCCAGAGGGAGCAGCGACTAGGGTGAAGGATGGGTCAAATGCTAATACGAGGAAGAAAAGCAGAAACCCAAGTGCAGAGCTGATGTTTATGCTCATGTGCCTACTGTATGTGGAGTAAAGTGGGAAGAGAGCCATTTCTTTTGGCTACAGAACTTGTGAAGAAATTTTAAGATGTTTAGAATTCAAAGGACTTGGAAATCTAAGGTGAATTAGAGATGAGTATGCTGTGCCCATTTGCAAGTTGGCTACTTATTTTTGGAAGGAACATTTGCTATTTCACATTCACTGCATTAATACATAGTGCATTTCTATTGATTGTGGTCTAGCTGTTGTATAGCCATATTAAAGAGTGACACAAATTAACATACTCTCAGGAGATGACTTAGCTTCTAGTAGGATCTATCTTCTTAAACTATAAATGCTTCTTCCAAAGAAAAGCACCAAGAACTATGATCCCACTCTAAAGTTGTAAGAAAATGGGATTTATTAGGATTTCACATGTACAACCTGATTACAGATGACATATTATAATACCAAGATATTATTCATAGTTCTAAATGTAGGGAGTAGCTACACATCATTGATAGGATTATGATGCTACTTTTTAAAGGAGTTCAGTCATTCCAATCATCACTCTTAAACAAGTACTACAGAGGATATAATTAGTTAGTTGTAGGTGCATTCTTTTTGCCTGGATTTGTAATCAACCTCTATTCAGATAAATTTTAAAATGACACAATGCCGTTTGTGCTATTTTCAGATATTCTGTCATCAGAACTTGGCTATTCTCTTTCAAAACTATTACCTTTCTGGGGCCGGCCCCATGGCCGAGTGGTTAAGTTTGCGCGCTCCGCTTCAGCAGCCCAGGGTTTCACTGGTTCAGATCCTGGGTGCAGACATGGCACCGCTCATCAGGTCATGCTGAGGTGGCATCCCACATGCCACAACTAGAAGGACTCACAACTAAAAATATACAACTATGTACTGGGGAGCTTTGGGGAGAAAAAGGAAAAAACCAAAATCTTTAAAAAAAAAACCCCAAAACAAAAAGAAACTATTACCATTCTCTTTCCTAAATCAGTGCTAGAATTGGTAGCATGACTTTAAAACCCTGTTTCAAAACATCCCATCCAAGAAGTTTTCCCCTTAATCTCACATCCAAAACCTAAAGGAACAGCCAAAATGTTCTCATATTTTTCTAATTCTATCAAAGTTTCTTTTCTTTTTAAGATAATTTATTTCCTCAGACAAGTTCAGCTGTAATTGCTGATGGAAGGAAATAGTGAAATATTTCAATGGTATTCAAGTTGATCTCAGGGACCGGAAAATGATGCAAAAGAAAGAAAAATCCTTTACTAAACCTACAAGATAGTGAAGGAGAAAGAAACTGACACATGAAATAATCAAGCAATTAACTTAAAAATTATTGCACAATATTTAACACAATTAACTTTAAGCCCTGCTTATATATTGCACTAGAGATTATAATGAACTTTGCACTTAACAACCATTCCTATCTAGTTCCAAACAAGGGTAAGAACTACTATACTTCTATTTTCTATTTTTTCTCTCTTTCACACAATTCTAGACACAAAGTCAGCAAGAAAGGAATAATTTGTGCATTCATCCAATCATTTGGAGGCATTTCTCGGTTTAATCTTTGTTACAAAGAAGAAAAAATGTATTGATAATTTTTTTTTGCTTTACTCTTAAGAAATTAATAAACAAATAAGCCTTGATTTTTTACAGTTTAAAAACACCCATAAACTTAATTAAGCTTTTAATTCAGTTATAAAGAATATGAATCAATCACCATAGTCTCAACAGTAGCATTAGGAAAACAAGGTGCCCATTTGAGTTTCTTAATGAGGCAATTACCAGTTATAGGAAAACCTCAAAAGATTCAGATTTGGCTCAATTAAGCTCCTTGAAAACCAATCTCATACAAACATCTACAACAGCACAAAATAGGTCAGAAGAAGAAATTCTCTGGAAGATTGCTTGCAACATCCATAAAAGTTTAGGCTAGTGTGGCCAGTTTCTGACTATCTGCATTTGGACCTATCTTCACTGAAATTCTCACTGTCGTCCCTCCGCAGAATACTGTCTACGGGGAAGTAACTCTTTCTTCTACTCATTCGGGTCACTTTTTCTCAACTCTAATTTACAGCTAATATCTACCCTGAAAGAGATACCGCTTAGATTGTGCCATTCTCAAACAACTGATTTCTGTTTCATTATTTAACCCAGAAACAAAGAAATTATAAAATGCTGTGTCACTAACAAAGTACAACTGTGCAATTAAGTATCTTTTGAGCCAAATATTTATATTGAGCATCAACCATATACCCAGCACTGTGCTGGTGTTTTTAAAACCCCCTAATAGTATTGAATAATTCACTGTTTTTCAGTAAAAACAAGAAATGATATTTTGACATCTGGTTACTATTTTACTCTGGTTTTTAACTCATAAATGACTGCCTTGCCTATTCCTTACTTTTAGGAATTTGTTGTTTCAACTCTTTGCAAAAGCTCTCATGAGGTTGGTTATAAACATAACTATTGCCCATTTAGGCAGAGATGGTCAGAAGGAAAGAACACTGAACGAAATGGAAAGTTCTCTTGCTAAGTCTGAAGGCAGTGTCATTCACTTCTGAGTTTGAATCAAGCTAATTAAAACCTGCCAGAGGCTTTGCAAAGTCTAACATCTCTAGTACTGCTACTCACACAAATTACAAAGATTTTCCTCTAGAGGATATCTTTGTGAACCGCAGAACAGCGATGGAAAAGCAGGAAAGAGAAGAGAGCTCTAGAATTCAAGCCCATTAAATGTATCCAAAATGCTTCTGCATTTTCATGCCAAGCTCTCTATAACCATTCAGTCGCTAAAGAAAAATCTGAATAATGCTGAAAAAAGTAGTACAGTACCTTAAGTACCGCTACTTTGTTATCCGTGGTGGTTAATATATTGTGTTATATGTAGGAATAATTACTACTGCTATACTCATTAAAAACTGCTAAATCACACGACCGTTTTAAACTGCAGCAGGAGGAGAAAAACGTTCAGATTTTTACAGCATCGTATTCTGGCACCACACCAAAAAGATGATGTATTGTGCTGCTTGGGAAAAAAAAAATGTGAACATGAGTTCTTGTACCTGTGTATATTTTTAATTGTGTGACAAATAAAAGGTATTTTTTCCAGGCTTCACAATAAAGAAAGGCCTACTCTACGCCTGTCACAATACGAAAGCAAGCCATTGGCCTAAGCTGTGGCCCATATGGTTGTTACACATACATTTGTGAGGTTGGTATAACATGCTTTGTGCAGGCAATTTTAATTTCAATGGCCTACTAATCTTTTAAATACATTAAGCACGTCCACCGCTGCTGCCAGGCTCTCCGGTCCCTTTGTGCCCCTTCCTTCTAGACCAGTGTTTTCTCCCTAGAGCTTGAGGTTTCAGCAAACAGTGACTCCTGCCAACAGGATGATAAAGAAATTCAATTCAATTGCAGAGTTGCTTTGTAATTGCCTAATGACACCATAATTTTCTATTCTGAAGCTTTCTAAAATTAAGCATAAAGGCTTCTCAAACAGATAATTCTTGGTTTTTAAAACCTTACCTGAATTACTTAACTCATGAGACTAGACTTAGTTTTAAGTAGCTTTAGGGGCCATAGACTGATCCTCACCAGAGCTACTGAAAGGATGGGCATGAAGTTCTCTCACCTTCCTGCCACAGTCCTTCCACAGAGGACTGCCCCATGAAGGTAGGAACGAGAAAGCAAAGATACAGAGATGTTTTGCCCCATTAGAAGACAACTTAATACATTAAGTAACATGTACAAAAATCCGATATGGAAATCTCTTTTTTAGGAGTATGCCTCAAAGTTTCTTTATACAGCAGTAATTAACCTAAATATGGACTAATCTTACTCCTTAAAATTTCCATTAACAGAAAGCCACATGTAAAAGAATGAAAATTGACCATTCTTTTTCACCATTCACCAAAATAAACTCAAAATGGATTAAAGACCTAAAGGTGAGACCTGAAACCATAAGGCTTCTGGAAGAAAACGTAGGCAGTACACTCTTTGACATGAGTATTAAAAGGATCTTTTCGGACACCATGCCTTCTCAGAGAAGGGAAACAATAGAAAGAATAAACAAATGGGACTTCATCAGATTAAAGAGCTTCTTCAAGGCAAATGAAAACAGGATTGAAACAAAAAAACAACCCACTAACTGGGAAAAAATATTTGCAAGTCATATATCTGACAAAGGCTTAATATCCTTAATATATAAAGAACTCTCGCAACTCAACCACAAAACATCAAACAACCCAATCAAAAAGTGGGCTGGAGACATGAACAGACATTTCTCCAAAGAAGATATACTGATGGCCAATAGGCACATGAGAAGATGCTCATCATCGCTGATCATCAGGGAAATGCAAATCAAAACTACACTAAGATATCACCTTACACCCATTAGAATGACAAAAATATCTAAAACTAATAGCAACAAATATTGGAGAGGTTGCGGAGAAAAAGGAACCCTCATACACTGCTGGTGGGAATGCAAACTGGTGCAGCCACTATGGAAAACAGTATGGAGATTCCTCAAAAAACTAAAAATAGAACTACCATACGATCCAGCCATCCCACTACTGGGTATTTATCCAAAGAGCTTGAGGTCAGCAATCCCAAAAGTCCTGTGCACCCCAATGTTTATTGCAGCACTGTTTACAATAGCCAAGACGTGGAAGCAACCTAAGCATCCAGCAACAGACGAATGGATAAAGAAGATGTGGTACATATATACAATGGAATACTACTCAGCTGCAAAACAGAACAAAATCATTCCATTTGCAATAACTTGGATGGACCTTGAGAGAATTATGTTAAGTGAAATAAGCCAGCGAGAGAAAGATAATCTGTGTATGATTCCACTCATATGAGGAATTTAAAATTATGGACCAAGAACAGTTTAGTGGATACCAGGGGAAAGGTGGGGTGGGGGGTGGGCACAAAGGGTGAAGTGGTGCACCTACAACATGACTGACAAACATTAATGTACAATTGAAATTTCACAAGATTGTAACCTATCAATAACTCAATAAAAAAAAATTGAAAAAAAAATATTTCCATTAACAATTTCAGCTTCCAGATTTTCATGTCAACCATCATCCATCTTACATCATTTTACTGGAAGGAAGGCACTGATTTCCTATGTATTGCTATTAATGGCTAAAATATTTGTTAACATTTGTTGAACATTTACTCTAAGCCCAGGCAGCGTTCTAAGTGTTTCATGGGTATTAACTCATACAACTTCACAAAAATGAAGCAGAAAATTTATATGACATAAAATAAAGCCAAGGAGGCAATTTTATATTTTCTGCCTTAACAAAGCTACTATCTATTGATTTGAGCTCCTTAATTCAAGTTGAAACCAAAATACTCAGTTTCACTCGTACCTTTGCATCACAGCCGTTCAGATTCATCTTGTGCTGTTCATTTGGCACTCCTCCAGAAGACTTAACCATCCCACCTTGGACATAGGAAGATGGATGAAGGAGCCCCAAGCAGTCAAAAAGCTCTGAATTACACCAATTACAACCTAAATTAAATTTATTTTGGTCATCACAAATAGGTCCCACTTTAACATGTTTCTTCTTACACATAAATATATACCCCAGATTTGCCCACTTCATAATGACCTAAAAATTTAAAAAGCTGAAAGCAGAGAAAGTAAGCTCTTCCAAAGTGGAATATGTAAAGTGGTAGAAATGTAGAGTGAGCATGAAATTGTGAAATAGAGACTACCAATTTTGGAAATATAATAATAAACGATTTAAAAAATAGCAAATATTCATTAAGAACTTTCTGATTTTAAGTCACTGGCTATGTGCTTTACTATTTCACTTGATCTTCAAAGAACCCTGTGTGGTAGGTGCTAGTATACAACAATTTCCATTTTAAATATTAAATAAGAAAAATGAGTTTTAGAGAGCCTAAGAATGTGCTTAAGGGCACAGGGTTAGTAAACAGTACCATCAGGAATGCAACTCAGGTATGATAAGACAGTGATGGGTTACTAAGTCACGTGGCCCTGTAAACAGACTCTAAGATGAATATTTGTGTGCAAAACGTTTATTAGGGAGTACTTTCAGAAACCCCCGTTTCTGTGAAGGAAGTAGAACTGGGAAAAGCAAGAATTTGTATTATGTTGCAGTTTCAACAGAGGCCTCAAGAAATCCCATGGGGATCTCCGAAACTGGAAGGCCATTCAAGTTGCTCTGAATTGAGACAGAAGGCCAAGCCTTTGCACACTCATGTCAATCAGTCATCGAATGTGGGCTGCCCTACTCTGTTCCTGCTGAACCATCACAGGAAATACACTTTTCCTATAGTTCTCACGAACTGTCCAACTTAAAAAAAAAAGTGAACAGGTGATGAGCCACAAAACCCTCCCTGTTTTTGTTTTTTAATTGAAGGCTTTTTTTTTTAGGATGGGTAATGCTACCTGAAGATATATACCAGGTAGTTCATATACTATAAGCTAAAGTCCTAATGCTCAAACCTTAGGATCCAGACACCATGCAAAATAAAGAGAGCACAATACTTTATTTCCTTTCTTACGAAAGTAAAGACTTACATAAACCACATAGACAATATTCCACACTGCTATGAATCTCTTCTGGGTGCAACACACCTGCTTTTTCTGGCCAGAAGCAAATGGGAATCGGCTACAATAACTGAATCGTAATCCCTCCTTCTCAGCCAGATGGGGCTGTTTTAAGACCACTGAGAACAACTACCCCAAGGTCTGTAATTCTTCCCATTAGAATTGTCCTCTTTCTTTCAAATTTCAGGCTAAGTGGATGATTCACATTTGCCTTATTTTAAACTAACGTGTAAACAGGGAAGACAGTTCTCATAAGCAAAATGTGAGACTGGAAGAAAAAAATAATAATTAATCTGCTCTGCATTGCTCCCTCTTATAACCAAATCTGTTCTTGTGTATTGGTTCAATTAGGTAAATCTGATTATTTGAGTAGCATGGTCCTATTTACAGGGATTGGTTTGGCATGACCATGATTCATGTTTTAAGTGCTACAAATACTAAAGAGTGAGGCACGCTCATAATACAAACAACAACTTAAAAATGCTTATTATTTTGCTCCGGCAGAACATTTTCTAACCAACAGCTTCCAATCACACTTTATTGTGAGCGGTGTCAAAAACACTTACTGCCCAAGCACAGATCTGTGTTTCCTTTGCCACAGACAATAAATCTTTAGTGTCTTCTCCTGATACGCATCACTCCACCTGCTCTCCAGAGGCAGTGTATGTCTCTCTTGCCTTCCCCCTCACTTAACAAGGTCACTTTTGAGTGATGGTACAACTTATTGCAAAAACGTACAGGCACGCACAATAATTATTATCTACTGTTAAGTGTCTTGTCCACAAATATTACAAAACTCTAAAAAAGGTTGCATTCCAAATGTAACATAATATATTCATAAACATAATATCACAAATATAGATTTGAATAAGCCCATCTAAAAACATATTTCTGTCCTCTCTACTCATTATTGTTATAAAATTATACTTTATTCAGAAGGTACATATTTGAGAAACTAATTTTAGCTTCCGAGAAATCTCCTTTTCATTCAGTAATAATCTGAGAACCAAAGGAAATAAATTGCTAGTTGACTGCATTCACCTCTAGCTTGCAAAACCAAAGCATCTTCTCAAGTAATGGAAAAACACTGGAAAAATACGGAAAGTAGAAAATTCTTTTTATCCTAATTAGCCTTTCTCAATCAGGTTCCATGAGTGCGTTAAGACCTTTGGAGTCATCTATTGCATGTGATAAACTAACTTCTCACCCAAGCCTTAAACTAGTTGTGTAGCACCCCTAGGAGAATGAGAAAATAGTCCCTTAAATTACTCTCTTCTGTGATTCAGATAAAACCCTGTTGAAAAATTCTGTTTAAAAAAAAAGGATTCAGGGACTGGCCCCGTGGCCGAGTGGTTAAGTTCTCGAGCTCCGCTGCAGGGGGACCAGTGTTTCGTTGGTTCGAATCCTGGGCGCGGACATGGCACTGCTCATCAAACCACGCTGAGGCAGCATCCCACATACCACAACTAGAAGGACCCACAATGAAGAATATACAACTATGTACTGGAGGGCTTTGGGGAGAAAAAGGAAAAAAATAAAAATCTTTAAAAAAAAAGGGATTCAGAGAGGCTATATAACTTGCTCAAGGCCAGTCAGCTGGTAAATTCAAAAGCTGATATGTGAACCTAGATTTTTGACAATTAAGCTGGGGTAAATCACATAATGAATACAAGGCATGTGTTATTCCAAATTTCAGGCATGACTTATTTTGTTTTCTTAAAGTGTCAAATTAAGATACACAGAAGCTCAGTAGCACATTTTAGATTAACCCTCCTCAGTAAAATAAACCATAACAGATGCCTATGAGCAGAGACTTAAGCAAAACAAAGATAATACAAGTCTAAAAAAAGTCACAATCTTCACTCTCTGGGACAAAAGAATTTCTAAACCTATTCAATAAATATGCAACAACATTATGATGACTTAAAATCACGGTGGAGGTGTCTTTCATTTCAGTAATTTAGTGAATCCCTTGTGTCTCCCTCCCTCAAAGTAAATGAAAGAAAGGAAGGCAGGTAGGCAGGAAGGAAAAAAGAAAGAAGAAAGGGAAATTGTCCTTGGAAGTAACTCAGATCTTTAAATTAAACCAAAGTTTTTAATATAGGCATTATAATAGCCTCTGTACACGATTTATACCCTTTGGATTTGGTCATCATCCTTTCTTTGAGTCAGCACTACTATTCCCTTCTCTGATTTCTATTTTACCTCTCCAGTATTTTTAGCCGGATGAATAGAGACCCTAAAACCATTGGCCATGCTTTATACTCATAAAATATTATCCCTTAGTTAATGTCTGGCTATTATTTAAAAACTAAGGAGATGAATCCTTTCAATATGAGTGACAGAAAGAAAATGCCTCAATGTAGGTAGAAAATGTGTTTGAATATTGTGAGTAAAAAGGAAAGACAGGACACAGGTACACACAGGATGAGAACACAGGAGCTAACATGGGTTTGGTCCATTATCACATGACACTTACATGTCTGGGATGACTAAGAGCTGTTTGTTAAATAGAGGATGACAGGTAGTAATTATTCTAATGCAGTACATTGTACACTAAACAAGGATGGCTGGGATAAAGTGCCAAATGCAGGTCATTAATGATGACGAGGGCTAGATTCAGATGCAGCAGCTGTCATCATCCCAGGTGGGGGACCAGACTGCCATAATCCTTAGCTCTGTGCAAGTCTTACTGGGAAAGTGCAGGCCAATACAGCAAGTTAAAATTTATAAATAATAATAATTTTATACAGAAACATAGACATAAAAGATCCTCAATGCCCCAAGAATTTACTCATTGGTAGATTGTATCTTTACACGTTACTAACTCCAGCATAATGTAAGTGAAGTCTTTGGTGTCACCAAATTGCTTAATCTTTACCACTTACCAGCTGTTTGACCTTTGTTAACCTCCTACATGCATAGTACGGAACCTACTTTTTATGAGGATTACATTAAAAAAAATCAATGTAAGATAGCTAGCACATAGAAGGTATGAGATAAATTTTAGATATCTCCTAAGCCACTGAACAAGTTGGTCAAATCGTGACTAAAATTGCTTTGTTAGTGAACATGTGTCATTCTTACAAAGTTTTGCTGAAAACACATCAATTTACAAATACTGTAATTTATAAATTATGGTGTAATATTTTACAAATAAGGCATACAACTGATGACTATATTCAAAATTTTATGATTAGGAAAGGACCAAAACAGCTTTGCACCAGTACTATTCTCTTTATATGTGCACGATTCCAACTAAGTCTAGAAAACTTCCATTTTGAAAAAATTCCCACTCAATATTCATTGTTTTGTTCAGGATGTGTTCACATTCTTTTTAACTAAACAGTCATCCTGACTCTTTGTTGGATCATCAATCTTGGAAACAGTAGAGAAAACAGCCAAAAATTCCTTTATCACATCTTTCATTCATACTCTTTCTCTAGTGTATTTAAGACTTCAGTAGTTACTATTTGTACCATTCCTTTAAAAACATCAAATATTATCATTCACATCCTTCTTTAACACTTCTTCTTCTTCAGATACAATGGTTCACAAGAACCTGAAGATCCTCATCTCTCAGTCATTACCCTTGTTGATTTATGAAACTCCCACTGCTTTAAAAGAAAAAAGGCCACATTTCCAGTAGCTACAAATCTTTATCTCTTGAAGAAATTAAGCTGCTGAAAATAGCTGGAGCAAGTTAACAGCCTCAGAATTTTACAAACCAAAGCTACCATTTCTTCTTTCTTCTCCCTCCTTCCTCCATTCTCTCTGCCATCCACTCTCCTTTGTGCATTATTCAAATACTTTAGTTTTTGTATATTTCATGCTTTCAAAAATGGCAAAAAGTTGGAAAACAAGAATATTATGCCAAGGAGAGGTCAGGATGCTATTTCTAACTAAAAAAAAATTAAAACAGATGCTGCTTTTGACCCATAAGAGAGAAAATATCTGATATTAAAATAGGACAAGACTAACCCTCAATTTTTTAAATACTCCCACAGTTTCAGTTGTCTAAGGAGCCTCTCCAGTCTCCATGTCCAGGTCTCATTTTTCCCCCAAACCCAATATTTCTAACTTCCTACTGAGCCTATCCAATTTTTTTTCAGGTTCAATCCTCCTGGCACCATCCTCAGGTGCTCCTCGCTCTCTCTCTCCTCCCTGCCACACATCTAATTCCATTTAGTCATCAAGTCCTGTTAGGGGCCCCTTTTCAACTCATATTTCCCATTTGGATGGAATCCCATTGTCCTTTGCCCTCCCGGGGCTCCTCACCAGGTGGTTCTTGCATTAGCCCAGCCTTCTTCTGTTCTTTCCTTCAATCTATCCAAGAGCTTATTGCTTGTCACCAAGCTAATACCTTTTAAAAAATGTTTTCGTGAGGTCCCAATACAAAACTAGAAAACAAAATTCAATAAAATATTTTTGTCTGATGGGGCAAAAGTTTAAAAACTTGAGACACAGTGCAGTAAATATATGCTGGATATTGATAGCTAAGTGTTAGTCTAATATACTAGACCCTCCAGAACTAGATACGACGTAGATTTAATCCTTATTATTTCCCACATGTAGTTTGGAAGTTGCTAAAGAAAATAGCTGAGTCATTGTCCTGGAACAAATGTGAACTTTCCTGCCTTCTCTTACCTGTACAAATCCTTCAAAGTTAACTCAAAATCTTTCTTCCTCTGTAAATTGTCATTTTACCTTCTAGTCTGAAGTGTTCTTCCCTGATAACTCAAATAGCAATTTATTTCTAGACCACTCATTTGGAAATTAATTAGGCAACACTTTTGCAAAATCTCATTACTGCCTTGAATTGGTATTTAAATATTTCATTATTTTATTTTCTTTATGTGTATTCTGGTCCTTTGAGTAGATTATAAACTTATTGAGGACTATGTACTAAATATTTTAGGGTCTCAAAGACTGCTTAAAAAGAATGGGTGCTCAAGAAAAAATGATTTATTTTTATGCCTCTCACATCCTAAATCTAGTTCATTCTTTTAAACTATCAACTGTTTGATGCTGATTTATAATCATGTATATATATATTTTATACCATTTCTTGCCTTCTAATACTTATTACAGATTTTCTGTAGTACATTTGTGTAGGTATTACTAAGAATTAATATAAAGCAAAAATATTATTTTAATTCTTACAAATACAGTATTTATCAATAGCAACACTATCACAGATTTCAAGGCCAGACAATGGTAGAAAATTGGATTAGGAATTAGAATGCATCTAGATTGTACAATTGGCTTTATTTTTTGTTTTTATTTTTTAATTGAATTTTGCTTGCTCTGCTTTGCATTATAATTTATGAGGCTTTCGTTTATCCCCTGTTCCAACTAGATCATAAATTCCTAGCAGGTAGGAACTATCTAGTCATCGTTAAATTTTTTTAAAGTTTATTTCTCTGAATTAAGAGTCTATTAACAAGATTATAGTTCATTTTCCTCTCACTCTCATTTTACTGAAAAATGTTTTAACAAAAAATTTAGAAAAGACAAGTCAGAAATGTGTTTAAATGCTTGTTTTCCAACACACCAAAAAGGAAAATTCTAGCATTAGTAATTTTAAAGTTCAAATAGATATTCACCTACAATCTTAGACCATATAATTTCATTAATACCACAAATTATTCCAATGTTTCCCTTGTTTCCTATTCCTGAGATTTCAGAAACAGGACAATAAATGTTCATAAATGATTAGAGAAACTGTTTAACAAGCCTTAAAATATAATTTATACGCCTTCAGTAACATAAATTGTCTTATCATTATTCTTAATTTTCATACTAGTATTTTTACATGAGAGGGAGTATACAAAATGATACTGAAGGAATAAGGGAGACATGATCTCTCACAGTTTGGTAAAAGGTATTTTCTCAGCAGAATAACAACCATAAGGTCAGCATGCCACGACATGAAAGTCTTTCAAGATGCCTCATCAAAATAACAGGATCAAAGACAGCTCTCAAACCCTGGCCTCCCCGTGGGACACGCGAGGATCACGTACGCTGCCGGCCCCCGCGCCCGCGGCAGGCAGATGGGAGCGGAAGCCACCCTTCAGAGGTTCAACCTTCACTTCCCACTACTGACATGCTAGAGATTTGTCTTAAAAGTAAAGGCTGGCAACCTGTTTGCCTCAATTTTCACCAATGTACCAGAAGAGTCACTTTGAAAACCATTTCAGTGGGTTTTTTTTTTTTTTTAAAGATTTTATTTTTTCCTTTTTCTCCCCAAAGCCCCCCGGTACATAGTTGTGTATTCTTCGTTGTGGGTTCCTCTAGTTGTGGCATGTGGGACGCTGCCTCAGCGTAGTCTGACGAGCAGTGCCATGTCCGCGCCCAGGATTCGAACCGACGAAACACTGGGCCGCCAGCAGCGGAGCACGCGAACTTAACCACTGGGCCACGGGGCCAGCCCCTCAGTGGGTTTTTTTTAGGATTAATTTTGGGCACACTATTTGCAGCTAGATGGAGGGATAAATTTGACAAGTGGAATCAGTTGCTCCATAGATCAAAATGAGAGCTGAAGCAAGAGAGGAGGATAGGGGAAACAAACAGTAAATTCAAAGTAAATTAATAAATTTAACTGAAGTTGAAAATGATGAAATATTATGAAAACTAGATTTTAAGAGGGATTATAAATTATATGACTGTACAACAGTATCCTAAACTAAAAGCTATCGCTTTTCTATAGTGAACGAGTTTCGAAAGGAAGCACATTTGGAAAATATAATCTGGGATTGTGTCATAATCTTAGCCTCCAGATGGAACCCTTCTTTTTAGTTTCATTTTACAGATTAGAAAGAACAATTTTAAAAGTTTAATATTAAGAGTAACCTGTTGATTTATTTTCTACCACTAATTATCTATTATTCCTTTTTTTAAAGGAAAATATATGTTTTATAATAGTTCCTAAGCCTTGGCCCCTGTATAGTATCTGTAGATGTCAAAAGATAAATCCACAAGTAATTTTCTGACCCCAATATTCACAAGAATGTGATTGATTAAAATATTTAACATTTATGTTTCGGATATCTTATATTTAAATAGTCACTAGTGATTCCTATGATATTCAAATCATTTGCTAATAATTCCCATTTCTATGCTGGCCTTTTCAACTTAATTTCCTTGTTATAATTTTCTCCATTCAACACATGGGCCTATAAATTACAACTAAAACACTGAATTCTAAACTGCAGTGCATTTTCTGTATAACTGGCCAATTAATTTTGAAATATACATTAAAGCAGAATGTAAATGGTAAACTAAATTTTCTAATAACCTATTTAAAGTTCGAACAAAAGTAATACCACTCATTCACCACCTACATGCATGACTCTGGCAACTTCCCTGAACTTTCTGAGCCTCAGGTTCCTTATCCACAAAATGGGGATAAAAGTACTTTGCAGTGAGTTGTTTTGAGACTTAGAGTAACATAAGTAATGTCACTAGTACAGAGCCTGGCACATAGCTGCTGCTCTAAAGATTATGCTGGCTTTTGTTATTGATGATATTAATAATGATGGTAATGCACTCCAACTTCTAAGGAACTATATCCTAAATTTTTTAGTTAAATATATTCTTGCTACCAACTGGTATATTTCTATCCACTTTTTTCTATACATCAATTTTATTTACACAGCTGTAATAAAAGTCTGTGTGGAATTTTAAAAAAAGTATATTCTTCAAGTTTTTACTTTCTATGCTGGCTATCACAGTTTTAGACCTTGACACTGTCCCAACATCACTGTAATTATCTAAGGTATATGTTACATTGGAGCCTTTCCTGATTTTTTATCTTGTCCTGTTTTAAAAATGAAGTTAAATGTCGCTATGTTTCCATGTCTTTAGATCCCTGTATTTCCCAATAACATGTTACTATTTCTGTCCACATTGTATTCGTATTGAAATATTTCTGATATACATTTGAGATGATAAAGGTCCAAGAATTTGTGATTAAAATAATATTAATTCAGGATTTTTCTATTTATAAATAATATATAAAATACACTTTTATCTAACTCATCAAGAGTAAGATAATTCTAATATAAGAATAAAATTATGATCAAGCTGTTGTCCTTAGAGGTTTATGTTAAAAGCATTCAAAAGCTAGAGGTCACCACAAGTGTTATTTGTCATCTAGTTAGCTAAAGGGAAAAAGACCACTTAATAACAGGAGTGTATTTAGCTGATTTAAATCAAAGTTATTGATTTTCATTTAACATTTGTCCTCTATTGTTAGCCCAAGTTGGAAAATCAATTTCACAATGACCCAACGAGAGAAGAGTTCCATGTAGCTATAGATATTTAATGACAGGAACACATTAGTATTTCACTCCTTGTGATAGTATTAAATAAAATAAACTTCGTGTTTAAATTACTTTGCAGTTGTGACACAAGGCAGCAAATTGCAACATATCAAAATGACAATGGAGATAACCTAAGATTACACATTAATACCTTCTCTTTTTTTGAAAGAAAAGCAGCAGGAAAGATACATCTTATAAAGAGAGAAAACTGGCATAAAATTTATATATGCTGCTCTATTAAACTTGTATCCTCTTTAACTTTCTTCCATATGCAGTTGTTTTCAACTTATTTACAGCATAATAGTAGCAAAATATCCACTATGGATCTAGAATTATAGTATCATTATAGTTATGCAAACATGTTTCAGAATATTGAGGAACATATGCCATTTTTTAATTCTTATAGTAACTTGTAAAATGTTTATATGTATTTATTAATTATTGCTGTCCTCATGAAATGTCTAATTACTAAAGAGTATGAATTAATTTAAACAAATTTGTAAACAATGGACCAAACTTTCTACCTACATAAATTCTTTCACTCATCAAAGATTGTTAAAGCCCATTGTCTGAGAGGCAACACACAAGTTCCTGGGGACACCCTGGTGACCATAACAGGAGCAGGCCCATCTTCATAGAGCTGGCTTGGTTGGAACTAGATAAAAAGACAAAATTGCTAGAATTCAAATCTTTGTGATCACTGATTTCTCTATATACAATTGAGAAAAACAAGGAGCAGAGAGATGAGGAAACTTGTGCCAGGTTTCACGCTAACCAATCACAGTAGAGAGATGCCGAGTCTCCTGACTCCCATTGTAGTGATCTTACCAGTATACCACCAAGGGCTCTAGGAATTGCTGTAATTTTGCCTTCCTCCCATAACTTACCTCCCCAACTCCCAGTCTCTTGCTCCAGCCTAGAAAACTACTTGTAATTCCTGGAATATGCAAAATATTTCACCCCCTTGTGCCTGTGAACATGCTCTTCCTTCTGGGGCATAGAATTGAAGTGGAGGTGGAAGCTGAAGCATACGAAGGGGTTGAACTACACAACTTCTAAGGTCCTTTATAATGCAAAAGTTTCTTACTCCATGTAGCTTATGAACTTTCTGTGGAATTTATTGCCACTTCTAAACATTATTTTATTTATAGATGCACAAAAATTAAATGTACATTATATATATATGTACACATACCTAATCAAGTCATATGCATGCATTCTGAATACATGCTAATTTATCGATATAGATATAGATATAAAATTGATAATCTCAACAACAGGAGAATCAGATTCAAAACTGAAGTTCTAAAAGTATTTCCCTACCTGTATGATAGCATTAATTCAGTTATTGACTGAACAGAGAGAAGAATAAAGTATGGCACTGTAAAACAACAGCATGGGATAATGGAGCACTCACTGAACTGGAAATAAAAAAATACCCTGAGTTTGAATCTAGGCTCTCTTCCTTTTCAGCAATGTAACCTTGGGAAATTCACTAAATACCTCTGTCTCGTATTCTTCATCTGTAAAACGGGACTAATGTGACCCCTAACTCTTAGCACCGTTAAGAGTTGAACTTACCTATCGAACACACCTAAGACATAGCAGGTGTTCAATGACTGTTAGCTCAACTTGAGCTCCAAATCTTACCAATGAAAAAAAGTGTTCCCTCTTTCCTGATATTATGAGTGCCCTCAATGACTACAATGCCCTGTCACTCCCATCAGACACATAAATACCCTTCCATACACATAGGCACCTATGAACAAACACATGCATTCGTGCACATCTGTGTTGCAAGCCTGAGCTTCAGTTATCTATCTAAATATTCCTAAAAAGAAGGAAGACCCCTAACAAATCAAGAAAAATATCTGAAGCCACAAATCTCTGGCTTCTTTTAGCTAATGAACTAAGTTGGTGTTCAAAAAAAAGATGGCATTTCTATTGAAAAAAAGTGCTATTTTATTCAAGAAACCACTTGACCATTCAACAATCCATCAGATCCAATTTTTATGTGATTCTTTTTGTGACTCATGATGAAAGACTATTATATAGAAAGATAAAAACATTGATACAGGGCAGAGCTATACAGAAAAACAGATACTATCTCCAATCCTGTCACAAATTTATTTGAGAAACTTCCAAGAGCCCAATTCTAATTTCATTTGATCATGTTACTGCCCAGCTCCCAAACGTTACTGGATCTCCACTCTCTATAAAAGAAAATCTAATCTCTTGACACCTGCAGATTTTTGCATTGTCCCTCCAATAATTAGTTACTGTGTGCAAAAATACATAGGTGAATAAAATAAATAAATACTATTTCATTTTCATGTTTTTTCCCATTTACATTTAAAGCTAATCATAAAAGGGAGAAAACATTGCTGTTTTCTCAGCAGAAACATATATCTCATATATACAGAAGAAATATATCTCAAAGCCAAACTTGTGATTTTAAATTTGTAGACAGTAAGATTTCCTCTGGAAGAATTGCAAGTCATTTTTCCATAGACAAAATACTCACAATTAATACAGTTAGTTGCAATTTCACATTGAAAAGTATCACAGAATAATCACATAGATTTAATAGTGGAGGGAGATTTACCTGACCGACATGAATGGAACAGCCACAGAGGGAGGAAAAAAAGACAGACTTTAAGAAAAGGTTGCTTAGTCATTTCAAGGTTCAATTTGTTTAATTCCAAATGATTAGGGCTGCAATGGTGGAATATGCAACCTTGCAAACATACAATTTGTAGTTTATTACTTAAATAAACACTTCATTCTCCTATTACCTGCAAGTTTTTCAGAGGAGTAATCTCTCCTTCCCATTCTTCTTTTTCCTTTTTCTTCCCTTCTTGTCCCCTTTCTGCCCCGATTGTCCCTCCTTCTATTTCAGCCCATAATCTGACATTTCCCCTTCAGTGAAGTATTTTGTATGCTGGTAAACACGAAAGTAATATTATTCAGGTTTACTGCTGTTGCTATACCTAGGGATTTTATTTGGATTTATTGTTACTTGTCTATAATTCCTAACAGCCCTACAGTAACTGTCAAAAAGTGAAGGCCTGAATACTAACTCAGGGAAATGTTTGAAAGACGTACATGAAAATATTTATGTAAGATACACACACATACTCTTCTCTCCCTCCTAAACCTCTTATCTTATAAAAGAGCATCTGATGCCAAAGCATGAACAGTGTATTAAGGGCTTAACTTCAGTATTAACATCTCAGATTTAAAACTCTTGGCAATTAATTAAGATTAATGACAGAAGTCATCCCCTTTTCCCCATTGTAACACTTCCCATCTCTTCAATTCCCCACTCCATCAACCCTTCCGTGCTCATTTCAGGCTGTGAAAACCCAGGTCCTGAAACTTTGATCCTGTTATCTGTTGCCTTTTGTATCTGAGATTAACAAAGTAGACATTAGCAAATTTACAACCAACAGCTCAGACAGCTGCCCTACTTTAAGCAGTTAATGGAAAAGGAACTAATCTAGTTAAGAGCATAGGACTAGTTCATAAATCTGGATTCAGAAGACAGATAAAGCCGTCACACTTCTAGAGGAAGGAACTGAATTCAATCGTCAGCCCTCTTCTCCCTGTTTGTTGAGAAGAGCCAGCATTTCTGTAAACCAGACTAATGAGGCACTCAGAGCCAGCATAAGCCACATACAGGCATGCGCAGAAGGTGGTTATGCAAGAGAATTAATAAAAATTACAAGGCTTCACCTATTCAGAATTCAAGCTAAGGGAAAATGATTGTGTCATGCTTTTATAACTCAGAAAATGTTTAATAGATTTAATTATAAATTAAAAATTAATCACCATCCAAAAATGATAAATCTTAGCTCCATATAAATAACATTTTTACGTACCACCATCCTCAGTCATATCTTTATAAGAAATAATTCAAATTTGTCAAATTTCAGAATCACTTTTAGGTCGTAATTTTCTAAGTAGCTTAGTGTCAGGGAAGAGCCACGAAGGTAAAATCACAAGTCATGGTAACAAAAACTTTTAAATTCTACAAAGTCAAAAAGATGTATCTTAAGAATCACCAGAGGCTAATGTGTATATTCCTCAATAGCTCATTTTTATTTTTAATCAATTATCATAAAACTAAGAGGGACATTAATAGGCACAATTTTGTTCACTAAATATCTTTTGCACATTATAGGGAAGTACTGTGATTTGTTGGCATGGCACATAGTACCCAGGATTAGAAAGTGAAAGTCTGCACCCTGCTCATGCAGCTGTGGGAACCGTGAGGTCTCCTGGGCTCGAGCTTAGACACAGCAGGTGAAGGGTAGAGAGAACTACTGAGAGAAAAGTTATACGACTAAAATTTGGGGGCCATACACGGAGAACGTGGGATAAGTCCAATTAAACACAGATAATGTGGTGACAATAGGCCACCCAAGAGGAAAACTCACGCAAGCTTTCAGAGACAGGCCAGCAGAATTGAGGAAGGAGGAGAGAATTGTCTACAAATGATGAAAGCAAAGCAGTGAAAGTCTATGTGAAAAAAAGTCTCCAAGAAAAGTGAGATGGGAAGAAAACATACAATCAAAGGTTAAACCTTTAAGAAATCATTCATGTAAGGAAACACCTGTAGTAGAAAATTTATTGTAAGCAGGAAACAGTGTTTGATTAAAAAGAGAACTGTTAGAAATCTCTAATTTTGATTCAAATCAAAATATGCATAGCACTGGACAAGATTATGAAAAATATATATAATATGTATTATTTTCAGTATACTAACCTCCTTGCTAAGAATCATTATGGGAATATAAAGTTTAGGAAACACAAGCATCTTTTTCCCACATTTTCCAAGTGAAAAGAGCTCTCTAAAGAGAGAGATATGAGGTATATCAGAGAATAAGATGATTCTGAAATGGGAGTTTGTAAAAACTATCCCAACTGCGTTAATTTAAAAAAAAAGAAACCATAAGGAGAAAAAATGAGAAATTTCTTGTAACCTTTTGAAATAAAAAGTCAATTTTTAATCCAAAGTCAGACAAATAAAATAGTAAACAAATGAATGTCCACTGGTATTCTTAAACATAATTCTTGCAAGGTTTGAAAGTAAATAACTTTTATTTTATACCTCAAAGTTTCATCAGTTTCAAATTTCTCAAATGTTAGAGGCTGCAATTTGACTGAGTAGAATTAATGGGAAATATAATTAGATCCTGTGAAGCAATTTTAAAGAGGATTTACTCAGAGCTTATAAGTATATACTATAAAAATCTTAGAGTTTCATTTAGAAATAAAAAAGGAAATGAAAGATATTTAGCAAAAAAAAAGGGCCTTTATTTCCCTTAAAAGAATATATTTGTATAATGTGTCAATATAAATTCATTTTTAAGAATAAGGGGACAATAAAAGCTTACTATTCAAGCCCATTTCCTTAACTGAGTTATAAAGGTTTCCTTAAACTAAACTTATACATGGGGTTCTGGTAGACATAAAGGCACCATCATAATGTACCTTGTTAAAATAATAAACTGTCTAAAAGAAATACACTTATTCCCCCTTGGACTGGGTCCTTTGAGCTCTAACCGAAAACTGAATATTTAACATATGCAGAAAAATATATATTTTTGTACATTGGAAATTATAAAGTGATTTACTTAAATAAGTATATATTTAATCCTCTGTAACTAAAAATACAGACTATACATAAAGTATTCAAAGATAGAAGAAAAAAGGTTAAAAACTGTATCTGTGCTGATATTTTTGCTCCTAATTGTATGATTTAAATTGATGTCCTCAAAATGCTCTACATCAAAGCTGTTTATTGAGACTAAGAAAATAACGCTCAGCCCTGGTCAACCAATATTAACTCTTGCTATTTTTTAAGTATTCTTTCAGTGTGCCCAAGCCCACTGATGATGAATAAAAAAGTTTACTTCTAAAATCAGTGCGTTAATTTGAGAAGAGGAAATTACACAAATAATTTGTCTCGATTATCAAAAGGTTGCTGATCAATTATAATCAAGAAATATCTCTACCTAAACTTACAATTTAATACATAAAATGCATATGATGCCACTAAATATAAATTACATTTGGATGGGGGGACAAAACAATTAAATATCCAAGTTCTATTTATATTTTCTCTGGAAAAAATTAATATTTGGTAATTTAAATGATTAAATGTCACATATTCTGTATTTCACTTTACGGAACCAAAGTGAGTCAACACTTGCCAACTTATATACATAATTAAGAGATAGTTTTATTTAAGCTAAGAAATGGTATCAAAAAAGCACTCTATTTCATGAATTTATTTTCCACTATAACGGACATTGGCTGATGATATACACTGAGAAAACATGTTCTACAGGAATACACATACATTTATATTTATAGTAAACATAGCATACACACACTCACAAATCAGTCAGCAGGATTGTAGTAATAATGGCATGTTCATGACATGTGTGTTCTAGTAAAAATTTATCTTCCAAATATGTACAAACCAAAGTTAATTGCTTCTACTAATTTAAATTGGATATTTAAGGTATTTTAAGGCTGCCCTGAAATATGAAGACAAGAGATACTAAGAAGGAAAGGTACTAGTAATGACACAAAGAGTAACGGGAAAGTCTAGTGGTACTCTTTCCCAGTGATGTCACATGGTAATTGGCCTAAAGGATCACGTAAAATTTCAGATCTTGCAGAAATAAAACGTAAGGAAACAATTTTCAGTTTTAAAACATATTGATATTTTTCTCTAAAGTATTAAAAAAAGGAAAGATTTGAAGGGACCATGTGCATTTTGTGTACAATAGGACTGACTCGATTAGGCTAAAATAAAGGGTTTTCTTACAGTTCTTAAAATTTATTCTAAACTCTGGCTATATGACACAAAAGATCAATATGGAATCTAAAAATTAAGTTTAAGAATGCAGTCATTAGCAGCATAATGCTAAGCACTAAAAACGTTTGAAATCTCGAATCATTTAAGTGACAGTTTCAATCTGCTCAGAAACACCCACAGTGGTTTACATTTTGCAAATGCGATGGGGAACTTAAAGGCAGCGTGGCACAAAATCTCTGCTATCAAGATGCTTCTCCAGTCCGGAGATGGAGTGGTTTAATAGTGAAGATGACTTGAAAGCATAAGGGAGTTCAGAGCGATCCTTGGGAGGGTTAGAATCTTTGAAGAGGCCGCCATTGAAGAAGGTGAGGCCAGTTTGTTTTGAGCATGAGAACTGAGAAGCAGGACTGGCAGGGAGTGAGCATAAATCCAGAACTAGAGATGTGAACCGGAGTTCTAGCCTGAATCATGTGCCACTGAGGCTTCTCTGGTGCCTTTGAAATGAACCTATGTTCTCAGATTTTTTTAAAGATGGGAAAACTGGCATTGAATTCTATCAGAATAGACTTTATTTCAAAAAAAAATGAAAATTATATCTGCACAATTAACAAAAGTCTTCTCAACATAAATTTAACTTAATTTGGAACTCACTATGCACTTATGTTGCTTACTTCACCACTGACTGATGAAAACGTTGCCACACACTAGCATCTCTCCCCAGGCCATTGCTCCCTCCCTACTCCCATTCAGAAGGATGCCTTAAAGAAGGTACCCTTCCTTTATCTCACAGTAGTCCTACAGACACTTCCTCAGGGTAGGGAGCCTAAATTTTATTAATGATAATAGTTTACATTACTCTGGACTATTATTTTACCATGCCCTGGAGCTTTACTTGTTAGGCTAATATTGTAACCAATTCTATTATGTCACACATATGTGATTGCGCGCACAATTAGGTTTTTGTAATATTTCTAGTGAAAATTATTCACATTCCTGAATTTTTTTTCTGGCTGAATCTAGGTGGTAGAGGGGGAGCCCGCTCAAAAGAGGAAAATGTTAAAGGAACGTGTAATTCTTACTTTCGACTTAAAATTTTATTTTTAACATCCAACTGCAGGTACTGACGCCTTTATAAATACGAAGAAAATTGAAGTCAATGCAATTTTCTAAATTTTGTTTTACTAAAAAAAATCACATTCATCTGGGAAAAAAATGTAATTCCATTTCACCTCCATGTAACAAGAAGCCCTATGATAAAAGTTTAAAAACAAATAGTAGATGTACTTCACGGGTGTTACCAACCCCAGGATTCTTCTATTGCAGAATACAAATTTATGTCTGCTCACTGGTGAAGGAGGGATGGCGGTCTGAAGGTTAACATAACCTCGGTTACAGCCAAGAAGCTCCTCGGAGATTTAATTGGTTTGTGGAACAACTCCAAAACTTGCGCTGCGCTTTCTTCTTTCTTTGTCTTTCTGCTTCTCTAACTCACTCTTTTCAAATAAAAAGAACGCATGGTAATGCATCATTTATAAATTACCTTGTTATTGCAAAAACAAAACACTTCTTTGAAAACCAAACAAACTCCTGCTGCGGACTCCAGCCCGTTTGATGGCGGCCCTTCAAAAGGGTCCACGGCTTAGCGGAGGTTGTTTATGTGGAGACTTCGATCTGTACCTGCTGTCCCCTGTCACTCCCTGGAAACTTGGCGGCAGATGTTGCAGCGTTAAGTTGTCTCTGAAGTGGCTTTCTGTCCTTGTCTCCCCACCGCAACGGAGTCAAACTGCATTAGATCTCCTTATTTGTGCCTAAGGCAAGTTTGGGAGCGCAGCTGTGTCCACCCCCACTCCTACCTTTGGTGTTTCAGGCCTCCAGGCAGCGAGCGTGAGACCAAAACGCTTCTGCCGCTCTCAACTACCTCCGCTGACAATCCGGCCGCTCGCCGCGGCCTGGGGAGGCCGCTGCCGCTGCTGCAAACAGATGTCGGCGACAACCTGCTAGCTTACACCTGGACGCGCGGCCCTCACCTCGCGCGCCGCGCGCTGAAACATTCATGACTCGGAGGAGTTGCGGCCGCCATCAAAGCCCGCGGCCCCGCCGCCTCGGCAGGGGCTGGGGCGCGGGAGGCAGCGCGAGCCGGCGCGGAGCGAGAGTTCTCGCGCCGCTTTGATACTCTATGCCTGAACTTCAATTACTTGAGCCAGGCTTTCAACTCAGCTGTGAATTCTTCCGCAAATGAGCCCAGTGCGGCCTCGGAGCCGTAAAAGGAGAGCGTTTGGCTTGAAAGTCAGCGTGATGGGACTTGCGGAGTAACAACGTGCGTGACTCTGGGCTTAGTTCTACGTACGCTGATTTGTTTACTAGACTCTCAAGAGGAAGAATCTGCAGTAAACAATTTATAAATAAATGACAAGATTGTTTTCCGAGGTAGAAAACACGCCTTTGAGTAGGCAGAGGTTCTGTTATTTTGGAACCATCAGCCACAACCTGAAAACAATTCTGTTTTATTCTCTTAAGCAGCATAAAGTTTGTTTTGCCTTTAAAAAAGGAAAAAGAGAGGACTATTGCTTCCTTTAATATTCACAAATGAGAAGGTATTCTCATTTGTCGACATTCTTGACAATATAAAACAAACTGCATCCATGTCCAATGATTAGAAAATTTTTCCAAAAGTCTTCTAAGTTCTACAATGTACAAATTCCTTTACACACACACACACACACAAACACACAAACCTCCTATACCAGTATATAAATACTTCAGATCAACAGTAAGCGCACACAAGCCTTTGCAAGCACAGGAAAATAAAATTATTTGCAAAATTTATTCACCAATTTATGTTGATAAAGTTTCTTTTTAAAAGAATTGGCCTTGAATAATTAATAACATTTGTTCCAATGAATTATTTGGTATGCAGAGACAAACCTTTTCAGGGGGAATCAGTGTATGTCACCTAAGCTGATACAAATTTACAAATTTCCTAATATTTAATGGGAAAATTTAATGAGAAAAACAGATTTATGATATCCAAGTGGTAAACAGTTTCAAAGGACAATGAATATCTACTGTATATATAGTGCACACATATATGAAATCTGTGCTGAGTAGTCTGAGTAGTTTCAGTTCAGTGTTTAACTGAATTTAATCAAGTACTGATTGGTTTCAGGGGAGAAGGCTGAAGACCTAGGTTACCCTTTGTTATGCGGTGGAGCCCAATCACAGGTGAAGGAGGTTATCTAACGCTCTCAAAAGAACCCCAAGACTAATTTTCTTATCCAATGATTATGCCCCGGCTTGCCAAGAAAATTCAACACAAAGACTAGCCAGACAAGTGGAGGACACTGCCACTTGGTCATCTCAGTCTCCTAAATTTAAAATTTTCTCTACTCCATGGAATCCTATGAGACAAACCATGTCTATCTAAACTAAATTGGTGAAAACCATAGATTTCAGGCAGTTTAATTTTTGAGGGCTTAAATAACTAGCCCGAATAAGTAGAGGTAATGGTGAGCCATGGTCTTCTTCTCATGCACAGATAAAGCATTACCACAGCAAATCATCCTATTCTACCATCACGCATGAAAATCAGTTGTGCCAAATATGCTCGGAATCCCTTATTCTCTTCTGCCTCTTCCTCATTTTCTTACTGGGTAAATTACTTTGTTTATCAAATAAAGATACTCTAAGACAAGTACTAGAATTTAAGAAATATTGTGTGTTCTTTTTCTTATAAAATTTGTAGGATGTTAGAGTGTCAGTACAGATTATGCCACTGCACCATGCAAACATGGTTTTATTTAAACATATAATTAAATATTACTTTTTTGGACAATAATATTTGATATATTTCAGTAATTTTAAAGCCTTCTAAATAAAATCCACCAAATATTTACTATGATTAAGTGTCCTATGATTGGTGCAGATTCTTTTGGGCACAAGTATCACAGAGTCACATGGTTGGCCTTGTCAATAACGATATCTACTGTTCTCGTGAGAATAAGAATAGAGCAATTAAGAGGCTTCCTTCAGGAGAAGAAGCCAAAGAGAAAATTAGTGTAGCATATAAGAAATGCATAAACTAGTATAAGAAATTAGAAAACCTGAAAGTGAAAGGAGATAAATGTGTTTGAGACGAAACAAAGAGAAAAAAATAAGACGATGGACAGATGGAAGGAAGGAAGGAATTGGTGAAGGAAGGATGGAAGTAAAGCATTCTAGAGACCAGGCAACCAAAACAGTATGATGACTTCCTAAAACATAATGTAAACATATAACAAATGCCCGGACTCATCAGTTGTGCTAATAATGTACAGAACACCAATTCTGCTAAAGTGTTGGAATGATTCTTGCTGTGTAATTCTATCACTTAATCTCTGAAAAAATACAGGTTATAGTTAAGTATATGTGTGGGATGGGACGTGTATATTGGAATTAATTCTATCAAATGAAGAGGACCTGGTTGATGATGTGGAGTTAACAGAAACTCATATTCTTAATAATCTTTGTGAAACATGAAAAATGGGGAGATGGGAAATAAGAAAGGGAGGAGGACAAAGATTTCCCAAGTTATCTAAAGGAAAAAAGTTATATGCTGATAACTATAAACTTGACATGAAATCCCAGTCCAAAAAATAATATTATAAAGGATCACTAGCAAGAAACAGAAGCAAAAGGGCAAATCATGCTAAGCTTACCTGATTTCCATGATCAAATAATTTTGCGTCATTGGTTTGGTTGGTTGGGGGAATACGTAAATATACATTAGACCTTAAATTCAGCCAATTATTTAACAAAATTTATTAATTATCCTTGTGAATAAGACGTAAACTGAGTATGTACTAAGGGTGGGTTGCTAGGTTTACCATATTAATGTCAATTAACTGTGGAGTGTCAACCTGTGGGGAAAAGCTCTCATGGAGTAGTACCATATTGAGGTTTTGACAGTGGCTTGAAGTAAGTGACAAAAATTTGCAGCTGACAAAATGTTGGAAGCAGTAAAGCTATCAAGAATAGGTATTATGAAGAAAGAGTAAGTCAGACTGTGTCAGGCACACATATAATCATAATATAGATTTGTTGGGAAAACAAATCAATTAATTGAACCAGCAATTGATGTTTACTAAGCTTAAAGTCCTGAATTTAAATAAAAACAAATAAAAATCATAAAGAGCATACATAGGTGAAGAGTGGAAAATGGAGTTTTAGTTAACACACAATAAAGTTCTACTGTTTTATTTATATCTTTGAAATACAAAATCTTTGAAAACTGAAAGTTTTATGCTAAGTTTGTGACCAAACATTGTCATTTGGAAGCAAAACCTGACCTGAACTAACTTGAGACTATTTATAGTCTACCCACTTGTAGAATTAATATTTCTGTAGGAAAATGTCTCAATAATGTGATCAGGAGATGCTGCTTTATACAATATCTGATATATGGACTATATATGTAGTCGTAAAATCTGAAAAATTCTGAATTTTGAAACAATTTAACCTCAAGAGTTAGAATAAAAGGCTTTAGGACTATATTAGACAAAAGTGTGACCAATTACTAAAAAACAAAGTAAATCTTGGTCAAAATAATGGGGCATTACTCTTCAATCATAAAAAAATAATTCTCTAATCTGTTGGGACAACACATAGAATATTCTTGCACTATAATTTAAGAAGAATGTTAAATTTATTTGATATTTAACAAAATGCTTGGTACATGTTAGGCATTAGATAAATAGTTGTTGAGTGAATGAAACAATGAGTATAACGCATTATTTAAAAAACCAAATGTATCAATTTATCCACTCAGATGCCTTCTCTTCTATTCCCAACCTATCATTATGGTTTAACCTCCAACCCCAGACTATCATATAAACCACAGATCACTATTCTTGGCTGCCTCAGAGACTCTGCTCATGGTGCTTCATCTATGGAAATGCTCATTGCACTGAACTCCACGTGATGAAACCCCACCCATTTTCAAAGACAAAAGGCCTATGTTTTTGAAGCAGCATCCCCAAATTCCTCCAGGATGAGTTCATCTCTTCCTCTATGCACTCAAGAGTACGTGGTACCTACCTATAATATGGCCCAGATCACACTCTGGAATAAATATTATTTTTGTATGTGTGTTGTTTCCCAAACAAATTTTAGGTTTCTTAAAGGCAAAGGCTACAGTTTGTACCCACCCCCCCCAGTATGACCTGATGACATTTGTGCATATTTATAATCCAAAAATTATTGAATTAAGCCAAAATTAGTGGGAACGATAAAGGCTAAAAGCTAAATTTTAATCATGAGAGTTAAAAGAATATATAAAGTGTTGGCAAGTGGTGGAACCACTGTCTATTTTTGCTGGCCAATACATCTTCAGTGCTAGTGCAATACCCAGTACTTAAAAAGATGAAAATTATTGAACAAATGAACTAATGTCTAACCTGGGGGAGAAAAAACTAAGATGATGCATGAAAGCAATTTTAAAACAGGTAAAGTAGAAATTTAGCATGTTGAAGAGTAAGTAGTTATATGTTGCTCCAGAAGCAGAACTCAGATCATGCATGAATTTAAACAGAGGCACAAATTTCATTACATATAAGAACTTTCTATTAACCACAGTGGTCTGGTAATGAAAAGGCTGCTTCAGAAACCACCTGGTTCTCTCGACCTATGGTCCTAGCAAAGGGAAAATGATCTGTTGGGAATATTCCAGGAATATTTTCTCAAATAGGATTTCCTAAATGGTTGAACTCAGATGTTTTAAAAATTACCGCCATCTCATAGAAGTAAAATCTTAAGATTTTGATGTTTTTGTATTTTAAACACCAAGCTAGAATCATATAACACTAAATATAACTTAGCTTGGCACTGTAAAATAAATATTAATCTAATCAATTATTTCAGCCTTAAAAAAAGTAGCCTATCAGACCTGAATGAACCTCAAGTCCTCTGAAGCTGAAGTGAAGTTCATGCACTTGTTAAAACAGAATGATAATCACATTGACACAGAACGAAACGATCCTGTTATAAACAGTGTTGTCTCTCTGAACCAAACCTGCCCAGTGTTACATATGAAAAGGTTTTAAGCGATTTTTCTTACATTGATACAATAGGAAATAGTGCTAGTATCTTAAAGAAATTATAAAACTGGAGAATTCTAGCCAAATTTCCCAAAACAAAAAAGCCTCAAATAGTCTTCCTTTTTAGGGAAAATGCATACACATATATATATGTGTGTGTATATATGTATTTTTATACATATCTGTGTCTATATCTCACCATTGCTGATTTCTATAACGCTTTATAACTTTAAAGACACTTTCATATATTCACAAAATGAGATTAAATCAACTGTTGGAGGTAAGGAAATACATGTTTATATGTAAAGAAATGGAGGCTCTGAGGCATGTTCCCCAGGCACATTGCTAGCAAATGCTAGAGAGAGGTTTCAACTACTAACGCCCAGTCTGTCCTCCCCACTGGGTGAAACGTCAGAACATGATGTCGTCCAAGTCAAAGGCTGAAGCAGTGAGTGTGCTTATCAAAGCATTTGTACAATGGACCCTAATTTTTATGTACTCCTTGAAAAGGGACTTGTGTTAAACAGTGGCTTGAAGATGGATTCTAACACTAGATAATAATTTATTAAGCACCCTATGTAATAGGAATTTGCACGAGACAATAATAATTTCTTCCTCAAGTGTAATGAGGGCTTTAAATTCTTTTTGATGATTATTTCACAAACTTCATTATATGGACCCACGCGGTCAGGTCAGCCCTTCCCAGCACATCCCCACATACAAACCTCGTCTCCTTCCTGAGGTCGCATCAGGGAAACCCGGTCGTACTGCCGCCGCAACAAAGCCCAGAGCGCGTCAAGACGGCCCTGCAGGGAACATGATTTGTAAATGCCTAGGCAATGTTCTCAACTTCTATTTGCCGAATAAATGAGTTAAAATGAAGACGGGAAAGCCTTATTCTCTACTCTCATTTCATTAAACTAATAAATAAATAAATAACAACAACAGAGTTTCTTGTTGCTGCGAAAGTATTCAGTTGTTATGATGTAAAATGAATGTCTGCTATCTGATGTACCTTGGTCCTCCTTCAGAGAATTGCGGGCGGTGGGGGTGGAAGAGGGAGACTAAAAGAGCTATCATTTCTTGAGAGTTATAGTTTCCCTAGGAAGTTTCAGTTAAATTCCACAACATGTGGACAGTTACCTTAATTGGTGTGTACCACTTTGTCTGGGGAGGCTGGTGCGTGGGTTTGGGTCGAGGTGGTCGAGGCCTGACGGGTTCCTCTGTTTCTTCAGGAATCGTCACCACAGCATTTTTGGCTTTCTCTAGCCTTGCGCCTTCCTCAGTAGATCCTTTATCACCCCAACGAACCTTTAAAACAGAGGGGAGTTACTCTTATGAGACATACAGTATCCTAGAAGAACAAGCTCTTATGTGCCCAGTGGTCCTTTGGTTCACCACCTCAGAGTAAAAGGAAGATGAGTAAGTATACTAACGCCAAATTCCTCCTCTTCTGAGATTTAATAGATTTCTCACCACTCCTTACATATTTAATATTAAGATCCTACAAAAAAAAGGCCCTTTGTAAAAATCTAGAGTCAATTAAATTTGAAGCAACCATTTCTCCACTGTTTCAAATAAGGAGTTAAGTTGTGGTTTACATATGAAATGCATGACAGTGTTCTCCAATTCTGTTCTCCAATTGGGTATGTTCCCCTAGCAGCCAAACAAACACCCATATATACTGATGGCACCGGAGGAAATAGATGATAATGATGGTGATAATTAGCATTTACTGAATGATTACTATGTGCCAATCTGCATTTAATCTAATAAAAAATGCAATGAGACAGATACTATGTTTTTTCCTTCCAGATGAGTAAACTGAGACACAGAGAGGTTAAGTGACATGTCCAAAACCACAAAGCTAGTAAGTAGCAGGACAGGGATTTGAATATAGGCAGTCTGAAATGGGTTAATTGGTTAATAGGTTTGAATATTACAAATATATTTTACACAAAGGAGTTAATTGTTTCTTCCAAACTTTGCATCAGATTTGGTTAAGGCAAAAGTATGATTTAAACATTTAGCCTTTGGAAATAAAATAATTATATATGATATTCTTTAGTTTTGTAAAGCTTGATTGTAAAGTAGCTTTCAGTCTTTAGTTCCTTTGCTCATTTGAGTATGGTTATTTGACATATTGATTTTTCATTGAGGAAGTGGAATCTCAAAAGACTCTGCTTTGAAGAGAAAAATTCAGGTCACCAGGGAATTCTACAAATTTTAGGGAATTCCCTTCTCTGAAAACTCTAGACATTGAAAAACCAGAGGGTCAAATGATTATTTTCTTTGTTTTTCAGTGAACAGGAATTCAGGGCTAAATCTTAGCTAGACTTTTTTCACGTGTGGACATGTGAATAGGATGTGGCTCCTGAAGGAAGGCATTGTCCAACCAGGAGCAGTAGAGATGTTCAAAAATCAGGGACATTACCAAAGAAGACAAAGATGAGATCAGTGAGGGTCTACAAAGAAGTGGGACAGCCTGTCCAGGCTCACTACGACTCCCCAGTGAAGTGATTTCTACAAAGGAAGAACGATTAAATACTTTTTAAAGCATTGTAATGACCTGAGTTAGTGGGTAGGAATACGGATGATTACTGTTCATAGAAAGAACTATTCACAGCTTTTTGATAAGGCTTCTTTAGATGTTTTTACCTCTTTATACTGCAATTTTAGAATGGGCTCTCAATTTCAAGTGGACCCTGCTGAGTCATTAAAATGTATCTGTATCTTTCAGTGTGATCAGTGGTACTAGAATGTTCTTTATGAGGTTGTTAAAATTGTTTTAAACACCATTAAACTTTTAGAGCTAGATAGTTGGCTTTCTTTCCAGAGAAATGACCTTCTCTTTCAAATTACAGTGTCTTCACCCAGATAAACTAGAACTTATAAAATAGCTAAATTGAACTAAAAAAACTCTAAAACATATCCTTGCAGTTGTAAAGTCTCAATTTTAAGGGAAAAAACAAAAAACAAAAGAAGATACACCGTTAAGTAAACATGAATGTCATAACTCAGAGAAGTAATGCAGAGTTGAAATGTAAGTAGATAAAATTTAGATCCATTCGGAAATTATAGATTTTAACAGCCCAGCCTTCACAGTTGATATCGCAGAGGTTATGGTAATCATATTCTTCCTCCAAGTATCACTGGCACCGTTTTCAGATACAGAACACAAAGCTAGTTCAACCTGAGTTCTGACCAAGGTGGTAGTATGGGGAACTCAACTATCAAAGGACTATGCTTATGAAAGATAGCGGCTGAAGTCTAAAGGAAATTCAGTAAATAAATTCATTAGTGTTAGTTCATGAGGTAACTGTTTCGTCATCATTATCACTATCATCAAACAGCACAACAAACAATTCTCAATCAGTCTCAAAGTCTAAAATTAGGAAACACTTTATAGAGTTTTCCTAAAACTCTTAAAAGCAATTAAACACATATGCATACATTTTAATATTTTAGTTTGATCACACCGAGATAGTCAAAAAGGATAAAATAGTAACAGGAATAGGTTGCTAAAAGGAACCTTAGGAGAATTAATATGTCTGACTTTTTTACTATAAAAAATAAGTGCAAGCTTCATAGCTAAATTCTTTCAACTCTGCTTGGCTTTCATTATAAACAATGACATTCCATAATTTCTAGAGCATATTCGGATGAATAGGAGGTTGTATCATAAAGGAGCAATTTCAGAATTGAGAAAAGAAACAAAAACAGTTTCACGCTCAATTGGCAGAAACACACATTTGAAGTCATTAGGTGTTGTGGATCAGTTGTGCTAACAGCTGTCATTAACATCAGCTTGGTTCCAGCTTTCTGCAAATTGTCATTGCCATAGTGCTTAAATATTTAATATAAAGGAGGAGTAAGAAAAAATTTCTAGGTAAAATCCCTGTACTGGCTTAAAATAACATTACTTAGGAAGATTTGTTCTGTAATTCAGATGTGCTCATAATTTCTGTGACGCCTTTTACTTTCTCCAGTTTAAGATATTTTTTTAAAAGGGAAATACTTTCCAGGTTTGAATAGGCATGATTGTAAAACTGATTATGTATTCTCTTTTCCCTCTCCAAGTTTAAATAAGTTCCTGTTTGAGAAAGTTTAATGATGCTTAATTTTCGGTTCAATTTTTATTGCGTATTTTTATGTATTGTGTTTCCCCTTTCAAAGCCCACATTTATTTTCTCTTTTTTTTTTCTCATTCTCATTCCCATTTCCATCTCATTGATGGAATACTCCATAAAATGTAGCCCAAATCAGCCAAGGCTAAATGGACTCTGATTTAATAAAAGTGGGCGAATCCTTTCCATAAATTTTCTTCAACTGAAAAGGACGGGTGATATAATTTCACATATTAAGAGTCAGTAACAAAACCTGAAATGTGAGTTATTCAAGAACATGCATGAGACCTTGGCTTTCTTGAGCATAAACCAATAATATTCCTTTTAACTCAGGACCCATTCAGAAGAGTTCATGCCCATGCTTTGCTTTTCTTTAGAAAGAGATCTCAATCTTGGAAGACTGGAATATTGGACTAAAAAAAACCTGGCATAATTCCTAGTGTATTTAGCATTAATATTATTTATTCATTTAAAACATACTAAGATATCACATACTAATATATCCGTATCTTGTTGTCATGTGATATTTTACGTGTGGATTTCAAAATGGACTTAAATTTATTATTCTGAAAATAAAGTAGTGCATACTCATTGTCAAATAAGTGAAGAAAAAATATGGAAATATATAGCACAAATTGAAAATCACTCCATCCAGAGAAAACTAATAACGTGGTGTATCCTGTCAAACCTTTTTTCTCCTTGCATAGATCTTTTTACACATACATTTTGGAATAAGGCTAAATAAACTAAAAATAAGTTGTGACAGATCATATTTAGATATCCATATGTAACAATTTTATTTAGAAGTGTATTTTTTATATACACAGGAACATCTAATCCACTCTTTCCCCATTCCTCCAAGCCTAGAATGACACAACAAAGGCAAGGGGAAAGAAAAGACCTTCCTTATGTGTCAAGCAACAAGAGCCAGCCTAGCCCCGTGTTCTCTCTACTCCTTGATAGTCTCAGTTACCTACAAACAAACACACACGCAGTATCTTCTCCAACAGACAAGCTTAATAGCTTCTGGCACCTGCCCTTTCCATGGCTTATTGGCAATGAGTCAGAGGATATTTCAGCAACAAAGTGGCAAGCTCTTAGGGAAATGTACATTATTTTAAGATGGAATGTGGTCCAGAAAGTGAGAATCACTATCAGATGACTTGAATACCCACTTTGGTAACGACAGGGATGCTAAGTAGGCCTGGGCTTCTTTTGAAGAATACTGAAATTTATTCTGAACAGGGGAAACTCTCCTTGGGAATCTGAATTTTATTGAAAGGTATAAAAAGAGAAAATTGCAACAGTTGTGAGGTTGTTAATTAGCTTATTGATTTTTGCTGGCAGTAATGGGACAGAGCAGATATGACAGTAAGAGACGTACAATGATTGCACAACACACAAAAAGTCCTTATCAAGAAGTAAAATTAAAGGATAACGAATAAGGAGGAAATGCCAGGATTTATGTTTAATGATAAAGTCAATATATCAATGAGAAAATTCTTTCAGTTGCTCCTTGGGGTGAGATGCTGGCCTGTCTAAACTGTTGTTAAGGGCTCAGTGTTGGCAATGATTGCTTATTATTAATTAATCTATCACTTTGAAAACTATTTCATGGCGGTAAGAAGACCTCATTGGAGTTTTAACGTATAATATTAAAGTTCAATTTCAATCCACATTTTGAGCCAGTCAAAAAATTCAATACATTCTATAAATGATTCTTAATGTTAATTATGATCATTCATAAGTGGTAACTAAAAGCTGTAAAAAAAAAAAAAAGAAAGAAAGAAAGAAAGAAAAGAAACCTTAAATGTGCTTCCTCTACATTTGTGATAAGGTCATATCCAGACTATTGAATATTTTAACATTCTCTCTCAAATAGTTCATAACTACTGGATCTTTTCAAAGACAAGCATTGTTGCAACTTTAAGTGGCCAACTTCTTTAAAGTTGATGTTCTCTGAGGTAATTTTTTCCAAAATAGTGAGAAAAACCCTAACTTTGTTTTGCCGTTTAGAATTCAGGCATCTTATCAATGCAATTCTTTGTCTCATGAAGTCAGTTCTTGAACAGTTTTGAAACGGCCAGGATGATTCCATTGAAAAGGAATCATCCCCGAAAGACCCAGTGTTAAGTAAAAATGGATGATTATTGTGATATTGAATTGTGAAAAGCACAGTTTCCATGGCTTAATAGTTCTAGAAATACATTTTCGAGATTAGCAGCTTCTATTTTTTTTGAAGATACTGACCTCCATTCGTTTAATTCCTCCAACCCCTCGACCACCATAATAGGAAGCATCCACAGTTGGCCACTTCTTGGTAGGCAGAGGTTCTTCTTCCTCCTGTGTAGATACAGTTTTTTTAAGTGGGTTTAATTAAGTTCTTAAAATATTGTTTGTTCAGAACTGGCTCACATTTAAACATTTTTATGAATAATGTCATTGATATAGAAGAAATGTGATGAAAATTATATACAGGGCATGTGGATGCATTTATGCTCACATGCATAAATTTCAAGTGGAGTTCTACAGAATACGAGGACTCCTTCCCTTCCACAATTTTAGGAATTGCCCTTATTTCACTAGGTTACCAAAAGTTACTCCTTAACTATGAGGATCAGCTGTTTGTTGGAAATCTATTCATCACTTCATATTTAAAAAGATAAATCATTAAAATTAGGACAACATTTAAATAATCATTTAAAGCATCTATATATGTGTAAGTTTGAACTCTGCGAAATTTGTACTAACAAGACAGGCAGTTGGGAAATGCACAATATCCGTAGATTCTGTATTCATGTTGCTGATGCAATTTTGGCTAACAGAGTAATATAAAAGTAATAATCATTTTGAAGAAAATAATAACATCTTTAAACTGACAGTTTGGCTCTTCCAACTTTATGTAAATAAAATAAGTGACATCAGAACTATTGATATAGTGCTATAAAATTAAATCCCTATGTACTGTTGATTCTGATGGCCAGTCTATGTTTATCAGTCTGTGAAGAATTCAATTCCTTTAGCACATGAAAGAAATCCTAAGAGGATAAAGAATAACAATTGATTTTCATAAATTCAAAAGTCAAGACATAGTTATCATAGTCATCTGACAACAATGTAATTGATCAAACTTGGGGATAATATCTAAATACAGAAAAAAACACCAACGTCACTTATAAGGCACTCATTTACCTCTTTTGGTGCAGGGGGTGGTGGTGGAGGGGGATCCTTGATAACCTGTCCAAAAAAAAAAAAAATCAAATGTAAAAACTTTGGTGGAATAGGGAGGAGACAATAAGGATGTGTAAAAATATTTAAATTATTTTATAACCTATGATAATTAGATTAGTAAAATATTGTGGTAGCACCAAAGATGTCCCCAATGAACCTTGCCTCCCAATATGTATGCCCCTCCCTTTGAATTAGGGGTTGCCTTTAACTAGCTTTTGACTAGCATGAGGTAGAAGTGGTGTCACGTGACTTCTCAGGCTAGGTCAGGAAGAAGCTTTTCCACTTCCCCTGACACAGTTGGAACTGTCACTCTGGAGGAAGCCTACTGTCATGTCAGAAGTCTACCCTGAGACCATGAAGCTGTAAGGAAGCCCTTACGGAAAGTCTGGGTGATGAGAAAGAGGTACCTGGCCAGCCCCCAGCTATGTCAGCCATCCCAGCTGAGGTGCCATACATCTGAGAGAAGAATCTCTCTCAGACATCAAGGGCTGTTGAGCTTTCTGATGACTCCAGTCAAGCTGCCATCTGATGGCAGTCACCTGAGAGAACCCCAGAGTGAGAGTGTCCTAGCTGAGCCAGTGTCCACAGAACCGTGAAGACACCAACTTGTTTGAAGACACTAAGTTGTGGAGTCATTTGTTAGGCAGCAGTAGATAACAAGCACCTAACGATTCACTAAACTCCTTCAAACACATTCATTCATTTTATCTTTATGATATGCATATATTATTACCTTCATTTGTCAAGTGAATAACAAGAACAAAAATTGTCAAATACCTTGCACAAAGTTTCACTAAGTGGTTCTTCTAATGTCAAAATGCAAACACTTTCCACTAGATTACAGTATGTCCCCTCAAATAGAGTAGGAATTTACTAGCAAAATCCTCCTGCTGTGACTCATTGACTTTTTCATAATTGACATACAAAAGTTAGCCTGCTTTTGGATGAGATGATAGGGAAGTTAACATACTCTCTTTCCCCACCTTTTAACCTAGAAATAAATCAACTTTTTAACGAAGATTCCTTTCCTGTGAATCATCACTCAATATATTCTTTCATGAAATTTAATATGGTCAATTCTTTCTGTGAGGGAAATGGAGCCTGAGATCTAATTCAGATGGTCTTGACTGCTACTGAGGTATCTAGACTTTTCACACCATCATGATAGAAAATTATTGACCAAGTGCCACTGGCTTCTGATAACTCAGGTACACATCTAAGTCTCTATACTTAGAAGAAAACTGTTTGAAAATCTAACTGGTTTACTTTATCTAATATCAGATGTTTCAATTATATTATTAAGTTTTCAAAAGTTTAAAACAATAGCAACTTTGAAAATGAATATCATCAAAGAATTATTATTACTTTTTAGGTATATTACTATTATCATGGATATGTCTTTTAAAGACTGCTTATCTATTAAAGATATATACTGAAATATTTCCAGGTTAAGTGATATGATGTCATATGAAAATGTCAGCATTTTCATCAAAATAATTTGGGATGGGGAAGTGGATGGGTTTATAGATGAAATAAGATTAGCCGTAAATAGAGAATCATTGAGGCTGAGTGAAGGAGACATGAGGAATTCATTATTTTACTCTTTCTCTTTGTTTATGTTTGAAATTTTCCATAATGAAAGGTTTTAAAAAATTTAATGTTATTGATAATGTTTAGAGAACTGACATAGTTTCCTTTATGTATATTATTTTCATCATTCAAATTGTAATTTAGATCTAAATCTCAGGAAAAAAATATACAGAGACTATAGCCACATAGATATAACTGGCCAGCAATTTAGTTTGAATGCTATAAGAAATGCTATTTCTATGTAACCCTTTTATTTAACTCAATTTTATCAACAAACATAAAAGTTCAGTTCTTTTTTAGTAATTTTGAAGGATAGAAATCTGTGAATTTTTCCAGTTAGCCCAGAAATAAATGCCATTGGAGGATTAAGATTTAAAATAATACTGTAGTAAAATAAAATAAAGTTAAGGTTGTCACGCTATAGGTGCATTTCCTTTATAAAAAGGAAGCAACTCATATAATTATCAACCTGCTTGTCCAAAATCAATCAATGAAAAGCAGATCAACATTTCACATTCAACATGGTCAAAACCAACCTAACCATCTCCATTTATAAGCTGACTCTTCTTCCTGTCTTTCCTGTTTCTTTCAAGTAAATCACTCTAGTTGCAGCCTCACATTTTTCTCATAATCTATAATTTCCTCCTCATTTCTAAATGACTTCCCTAAATCATTTACCATGTCCAATAGACTCTGTGAAATATTTCTCTCCTTTTCTCTCTCTCTCTTCTTCTCCCCACTGCCCCCCACAACCATGAATTCCCCCAATCTTCCCAGAGAAGTTCAGATTCCCTTGATATGCACGGATGCCTTCTTCTCTAGCACTGATCAGAGTTGATAACTTTATCTAGCTCCAAAAAACTATAACTTCCATGAAGACAGGGTTATGTCTGCTTTGCTCCTCACTGTATTTTCAGTATTTAATAAGGTATCTAGCACAAAAAAGATTTTCTATTTTGTAAAGAAGATGGAAGGAAGGAAGAAGGAAGTTAGGAAAAGGAGGAAAGTGAGGAAGGGAAAAAAGGAGGGAAGAAAGGACAACGGGAGAAAAGGAATAAGGAAGGAAGGCAGGCAGGAAGGAACAGGGGAAGAAGGAAGGATTCTTTGCATTCCATTCCCACAATCACCACCTAAAACTCATAAACTCAAAGATTCTCTGGACCTTAAAAATATCTAGTACAACATTTTTCAACTTCTCCAATGCACATTCAACCAAAACTTCAATATTCTAAAATCTTCTCACCTAGCTGTAGTCCAGCTATGTTTCAATTTCTGCAATAAAGAGAAATTTGCTAACTCACAAAGCAATTCATTCCATTGGCAAGGAACTCACATCATTTGAAAGTTTTTCCCACAAATGAAGCCAAAGCTTCCCTCTCTGTAGTTTCCACTCTTTAGTCCTGATCCTAGAGTGTGGAAACACACACACACAACTAATTTTTCTTCCAGAAGAGAGCAGTTCCTATTTTTGAATACTAGGATGATAACCACATATCTACTGAGGCTACTCATCTGAAAGCTAAACATCGCAACCATTTTTCATGTAATGGTTCTAAGTTATTTACTTTCTGAGTTATATTATGTCTTGGTCAATTTCCTTAGTATATATTCATTTGATCAATATCTCAAAGTGTGTTTTCCAGAACTGATAATAGCATTTTAAGTGTGGCCAAGCCATTATAATTAAATGAATGGTGCTCAGACAAAATAGATGCACCCCCAGCAGTGCTCACTCCCATTCTATGCATTTTAATTAATAACATATTGATACTATTGATTGATAGTCTATAATTACCATAGCTTTTTTGGGCACCAATGTTTACATGCTCTACTTGTAGTTAAATTAGACATCTAGCTCTTATCTCTTGTCTTATCTCTAACCCATCCCTCATTCTAACCTATGTAGCCATGTCAATATTTTTCTAACAGAAGCTTAATCAATCATTTCTTTGGTCAAAATGGATCGATGGTTCCAGTGACCACAGGTGAAATCAATAAATTAGTGAATTTTATTGGAAGAACCCTAGAAATCATGCTTCTACTCTTAGTTTTGCAAATTACCATAAAGTTCTTTCTAGAGTTCCCTTACTAGAAAAAGACCAAGGTACCTCTTTCATTCCCCTAAGAATGAGTATAATGCATCTGAACTCACTTTCACTTCTTTGTGAGAAGTTCAAATTTACTCTGCTTATTACCTGTACATCTTGCATTGGTATATAAATTTATAAGGACATAAACAGTATCCCCAGCCCTGTTCAACATTATATCCTTCTGAGAATTACTGAACATCCCTCTCCATGACTCTTTCTTTTTTATGTCATACTCATTATCCTGCATAGCATCTAGTTTTAGCATTGATATGAGCAAACAGAGTTTGAATATAAAATCCTCATATGACCACTGCTGACACACTCACAACAGGATAATGAGAGGCATCTTTGCATTCTTTCTCCTTATCAGAGACCCTTTATCTGTTATCATAAGCCACAACCTGGCAAACCAAAGCTCCTTCTTCATACGTCTACAAGAGCCAGCTCTTCTATTCTCATTGTTCAAATGCCTTAGCATGGTGTAGTGCTGCCCTAACATCCTATCTACAAACATCCCCCTACATGCACCTCTACTCCAGGCTGACTGAAGATCCCTTTGCTTACTACAAATAAAATGACCATTTCCATGTTAAGTCCCATCCAGCCTTCACAGAGTAGTCCACCAACTTTGCATTGCTTTATCTACAAGCTTTAAAACTTCTAAAAATATAGCTGCTGCACAGTCGAACCATTCATGCTTCATTAACTTGAGTTTACATGTTTATTTTGGAATTTTTCAGTTATCCCTTAAGAGTGTAGATTTCTTAAGGGCAATAATCATTTCTCCTTCTTTACAAGTATCACGGTGCCTAATAAAGTGCTCTACAAACAGCAGGTACTAAAAATATGATTGAAAGTGAGCTGAAGGAACTGGCTGAGAATATTCACACAGGCTCATAGCCAACCTCTAAATTTATAAGAAAAATATTGAGGAAAAAATATATATATAAATAATAAACAGAGATAGATTTCCACGAAACTAAAATATTGCTACTTCCAAAGAAACTGAAGCATCAAATTTCTCTTTCAACCAATAAAGCCAGAGAACAAATGAACTCAATGGCAGATGGGAAGATGTAAGACCATCCTAAGTTTCTTCATCTGGGAAATAAATTCGATTAATTGTAGGCCCTTTCCAACATGAAAATTCTAATAGAACACTAAAACAAAATACATACCACAATATTTCCACCAGGTTTTTTGCTTCTGTGCCTTTCCATAACTAAGTAGGCTGTATGTCTATATCTATTTGTATTCACCTTATTCTGAAAAAGAACATTAGGGTTTGTTTTTCCAATAATGTCTCATTAATCTAATATATGACTAAATGCATGACTTATTATAAATTTAAAGTGATTTTGAAATCCTGGCAAGTATATTTTCTACATTGTTAATGATGGAAACAAAGCCCTTAAAACTCTACCTGAATCAAATTTTGATGTGTTAAATTAAGAGACACAAGCACCATCACAACAAGTAACAGTACCATCAGAAATTGAAGCAGGATAAGGCTCATCTGTGTGCTGTTATCACTGTTAACAATAACCACCCTTTCTTGGTGCTGCCATATGCCACACACTGTATATTTCTCGTATTTTCATAATCACCCTGTGCAATTACTATGCTTATCTCTATTTTAAATATAAGGAGAGGGAGGCTATAACCTTAATAACTTGCCCAAGGATATACAAACAGAAAACTTTAGAATTAGAATTCAAACCCAGGACCCAAGTCCATCTATCTCCAAACTCTGAGTTCAACTTCTTCTGCCACATGACGTCTTTTTAAAATAAGGTTTGAGCCACAAAGGGAAAGGGTACAAAAGAAAAGACTTAAGATTTGTTGAGTAATTGTTACTTGTTAGGATGCATGGATGGACAGATGGATGAATGGATAAATAGACAGAAAGATAGCTATAGCTTAATTTTTATGGTAACTGTGTGTGAGAGAGGTTATCATCCCTGTTTTAGAGAGATATGACATGTGAATTCATATGCCCAACATCACTGCCCTAGAAATATTGGAATAGGAAATAATGTTTTTTTGTGTGACATTTCAAAATGCTCCTTCTCTCTACCCTACCACACAACCTCATAAGTAACAAAGGAAGATGAAAATAACCTGAAGCCATTCAGTCCAAAAGCCAAAAATGGCAAAAATCTGTGTCCAGCAGATATCCCTACATTTCAATAAAACTAGTGCAGGAGAAAAGGAAACCTTACTGTTAGTCCAAATACATTAAAAATAACAGTCATGAGAATCCCATTCTCGTATTAAATAGTGCAAGAACACATTCATTTCAGAAAAGGATGAATTCATATGCACCATATTTTATGAGAATTTGCAGATTTTAAAAGGCATAATATTGCCTAGTTGCCAGGATTTTTTCCACTTAGCATCCTTCAGCTCTGTATTGAAGATTCTGGAAAACACTTTCACCACTTTATGAACCATATGCAGAGTTTGATTCTTCTCCAATTTTTTTTTCATTTGTTATTACCATCATCAGGGAGGATTACATCTCATCTACTTAGCTGCTAGAATGAAGATTTCAGTTTGGAGGAGAGCCGATTTGTTTAAAAAAAGTTAGCTGCTTGAGGCAACAGTCCTTTTGATCTGCTCATTAACACTTTTCAAATGTTCGAGTGATGTGGACATTCTTTGCGCTAGAAAATGTCAGCACTGGAGCCTGCAGCCAGCTTGATGCAATCATATGTTCCGATATTCAGAAAAGAGTGAAAAGAACTGTCAACAGTGAACTGCCTTGGATTTTTTTTTTTTTTAAAGATACTATACAACGACCGTACATCAACTAGTATTTCAGAACTGACTCCTGCCAGTGACAAAAGCAAATGCCCAACTTATCAGCGATGTCATCTAAGTGCCTAAGAGCCCACAGATAATAGAGAAACCATTCTTACTGTTTACAAAAATTTGTTTAAAATATATGTGGGTCTTCCTTTCATTTTCCTTTTTCTTTTTGATAAGATCAGAGAGCAAGTGTAGTGCCTTTCCTCAACACAAAGTTGTCTTACGTGAGTATCTGGAAAGTCCTCTTCTGAATCCCACAAAGTCAGATGCTTTCAACATCCAGAACAAAATAGGGTCTGGGTTATCTCATCCTCCCTTTCCTTTCCGCCTTGACAGACTCATCAATGTTCAAAGATTCTTACTTTGAACAAATAAATAACTGGTGGGAAGTCGGACAATAAATATAATTTAAAATGCCAAAGGAGGTCTGGGAAGAGCAGTGTGAGAACGTATTCTGCCAGGAGTTAAGTAAAATGCTGCTGTCAAAGCAAATAAACTAAGACCAGGAAGAGTTTGATACCCTGTTTTGTAAATGCTGCTCTGTTGGAAAACATCACCATGGAAGCAATAAGAACTAACATCACACTCTGTTTCTAGGAGGCAACCAAACATAAATCATTTTAATTAATGGTGCAAGGAAGGCATATTAAAATTTAAATTACTTCTGTTTTATTGTGCATTCCAAAGAAAAAAAAAATCGGGCTGCAAAGTAACTCAATAAAGGCACTAAGAGCCCTCCTCAACAATAAAAAACAAGTGCCGTGTAGAAGCATTATTACTATTTAGAAAGAACAGCACAGCTGTTGCTGGCTAAGAAAATGATTCTATAGAGCTCCAGTCAGATATATCCTCATCACAAAAGCTCAACTTACTTATAAGCAAATTGGGTTTTAAAAGATAATTTTTTAAAATGGCTTTTTAAATTAAGATTTATGAGGTCTTTATGTAATGTCTTAAATGTACTAAGGAAGAATGAGCTTGCAGTTTTCCCTGGAGCATGGAGAACTTTGGCCAAGGACACTGGAGCGAAGTGAAGATTTATCATTTCCAGCGTATTCAGATATTTATTTGCAGCTGTATAACACACTCTAATTGACAACACTCCAGAAAGCCTTTGTTTGCCACCTCATTAGCCTTACATCTGTAATTCAGTGGAGTGTCTGGTTATTCCAAATGAAGCAACTATAGGACTGTCATTTCTGCCATCCAGATGACAAAAAAACCTGCTACAAACTCAACATATCTTCTAAGCTAAGCAATGATGAAAACATCCATGTTTCCTGATATCTCACTTATGATTCAATACATGCTAAGTTTTTTTTAACCTCTCCTGACCCCTTTTTTAATTTAAGGAAAAAGGAAGGATCCTGCTGATGTCTTTGTTAAAGAAAAGTAGTTGTGAAGGATGGATGTGAGGATACTCAAGGAGCAGAATAAGAGTCTTAACAGAATATGAATACTTAACAGATAGTGAGAAATAACTTCCCACACAAATGAGAACTTTTCCCCTTATGGAATAGTTTGCAAACTCAACATACTCTATAATTCACTAATGGTTGTGCCTGAAAATTTCAGCTTTGCGTGAGGGCTCTTTCATTATGATTATTACTAGTTCTCCAAATATCATTGGTTTCGATTTCTATTTGTCATGGAAGGACCAGGTACACAGAGGACACTATTCTGCCACATTTTAAATGACATCATCTCTCTCCTTTATCCTTGAAAATGCTCATTAAAATGAACTGAAAAATTTAAAATGGTCTCATCTTAAAAGCATCCTGGGTAGCCAGATATTTCCATAACCTTTTTTTATTCTATGCCCCACTTTGGCAATCTGGTGAACTAGTGGACCCCTTCCCAGAATAATTAAGCTAAATTAAAATACGCAGATTTAAAGGAACCCAATTATATTGAAATCTAATTATTAAATCTGTTAGAAAAAACCCAAGTCTGTGATATAGAAATATGTACTTGTTGATTATATCAGTAAATAATGAGATATAATAGTAAGTCTAGGATCGATCATAATTTTGAGGTAGTGATATGTGTAAAAGATATTTCAAAATATCTGAGCAACTATAAATGAAATACAGGATATCCGTGATTATGATTGGCAACAAAGTCTTCAGAACTGCCGATACTTCTGTGGACAGTAGCCTACATTCTTAAGTGAAGGAAATGACAAATTTCAGTTAGAAGTGAAGATAAAGATTTTCTTTTCCATTCAAGTTCAGAATCCTCACATTAGAAATCCCTGTGGAGTACATGTAGAAGCAACTAGACAAAAGCTAAATTGCTTCTACTTCAGAGTTTTATTACAATTGAAAATTCTTATATAATTGTATCTTAGTTCCTTTTGAATGGAATTACAAAGGCCACATTTTCTGTTGCCTATACATTATAAGGGACACATTTTGAATAAAGGCAATGAAAATCATACAAAGAACTAAGATTGTACCATGAATCCCTTCATGCAACAATACTTCCCCATAGTTGGTAGAATTTTGATTAAAACTAGCAACAAGTTATCCTATTTTGAAGTTGTCTTCCAGGTAAAGAGATATCAAGTATCTCAATTTTAAGAATTTAGATGGTTCAAGAAGAATAAGTGTTTACTATACAGCATGCCTGGTTTACAGTGATGGGTAAAACACACACAGTACTTGCCTTCATGAAATTATTAGACTATAAAGTGAGAGAAATATTCAACAAATAATCACATAAATAATTGTTTAATCATAATTTCATTTAAGTATCACCAAAAAAATACTACTTTCTAACCTGACAAAGTCATTTTTTAAGGATTTTGGCTAAAATTTTAATATAAAGTATTCTAGAGGGGATATTTATGACTTTCATATGTTTCTTGTTCCTGATATCAAATTGGTACAGCTAACGAGGTATATGTCGTAGTTTCACTGACAGTATTTAGTTAAATGTTCAAGTTCTTTGCTGTTCCCTGCAGAGTAAAAAGGTCAATTTCTAGCTTTCAGAAGATTCAAGGGTTCAATATCTGAATGTGAATGAGACTGTACTGGCCTCTTCTAGCAAATAACAAGCACCCTGAAAAAGTTGTCCATGGACCCCTGACGTCAAAAGGTTCTAATAACATACACTCTTTGGATACTTCTGAAAATTAGAAACTTATTTCTTCCAAAAATTCCTTATCACTCCAAAACAGTAAGTAAATTCTACACAGTATATAAAGCATTATGCATATTTACTTAACTTACTCAAAACAAAATGATAATTCCAGTTTTAAAAAATGTGTACTGATTTTACTAGCCTTGGAACTATTGCAAACATTTTGAAGAATATTTCCTTGTCTCCCATCTTACAACCTCTTGTACCCCATGAACAAGTTTTGTAATGAATTGATCCGAAAACACGTTACATAAGAATTCCCAAAAACAATAGCCCTAAGCAGTGATTCTTAACCCTGGGGAGTATCAGAATCATTTGAGGAATATATTAGTTTCTTAATGCTGCTGTAAGACATTAGCATAAATATAGTGGCTGAAAACAACAGAAATTAATTTTCTTACAGTTCTGAGGTCAGGAGGCCAAAGTGATCTTACAAGGCTAACATCAGGGGTTGGCAGAGCTGGTTCCTTTTGCAGGCCCCCAGGCTGTATCTGTTCCTTGCCTCTCCCAGCTCCTGGTGACTGTGAGCATCCTCCAGCTAGTAGCTGCATCACTCCAGTCTCTGCCTCCATGGTCACACTGCCTTCTTCCCTTCTGCAGTCTAATCTACCTTGTCTCCCTCTTACAAGGACACTTGTGATTACATTTAGAGCCCATCCAAGTCATCCTGGATAATCTCTCTATCTCAAGAGTCTCAATTTAATCACATCTGCAAAGTCCCTTTTGCCATATAAGATAACATTCACAGTTTCCAGGAATTAGGTCTGGATATCTTTAGGGACCATTATTCAGCCTACCACAGGAGGCTTTTCCAAAGGGCATTAACCCCCGGAGATGTCTCATTCACCTAGCCCTCTCCCCTCAGGGAAAGTCACCACCATTGGAAATCTGATGGCCACTGCTCTGAAAGCCTTTGGATATCTGGGGCAGAAAATATAAGTATATAATATAAGTAACACTGTCATTTCTGAGTCATTGATTAGATACCTGTGAAATTTTAATCTCTGAACAATGAATGAATTAGTTCATAATATATTTTCATAAAATGTGAAATGATTGAATGAAGAATATGTGACAGATATTGGTGCCTCTGTTCAGGGCTTTTTTCCCAGGCTTTCTATTTTGATAAGAGCTCTTGAGCATATGATTCCCAAGGAGGTGGATCACTGACATAATCTAAATGTGCCTGAGAACAGACATTTTAAGCTATTTAGTCATGTTTCAGTTGAAAGATTAGATTTAAATATTTGCCTCCAGTACTTACAACACACTCAGACAAAAAGAAATTTGTACATCACCAAACTGAAATAAATGCATTTCATTTCCCATTAAAAAGTAGTATTACTAGTAACGATAGTCACACTGACCCCTAATAATTAAATGCTGCTAAGAATTATTTAACTAACCATAGTTTAGTACCAGCATTGCACACATATATTGTCTAAAAGGAACAAAATAAAACAAATACCCTGCCATCATACTACAACACCCTCTGGTACACTTAAGATCTTTTTTGTTCACGAGGTTCTGGTCTCCTTTGCCCCTTCTTTTCAGATCACCTCTTCGTTTTTCTCTAGCTCATGTAGCTTCCATATTGTACTCCGCCTCTCCACACTTTGTTGGAGACACTTTGGCTCCAGCCACATCTAAGGTGCGCTCTGTCACTGGCTTTCCACTCAATTGTCGACAGAACTCACTTGGATACAGACTTAATCACCACTAGGACCAGACCTCAGCACCATGGTAAAGCAAGGAAAGCTTCTTTCAGGGGATTATATTGATCAGGTCTCTCCAGCAGCTTCCCACCACCCTTGAGGTGACTTCAGACTTCCTAAAAGGCAGAGGAGGCCCTCCCTTATGGTGCTAATGCCTAAATCCCAAGTCATCTTTCACTGCTCCCTTCCCCTGGCATGCTGGGTAAGCCTCGGCCTAGCACTTCCCAAAGCACGCCATGGTAACTTACAACTGCACACACACTTCATCTGAAACGTCCCCCATCAATTGCCAACATCTTATTCATTATTCAAAACTCGGTTTGGAGTCATCAGCTCAGTCTGGTTTCTCTGAAACAATCCCTCTAGCAAATCTCTCCTCCTTTATGTTCTTACTGTTCTTTGCACATGTTGCCACTGGGGCACTCGTGAACTGCCATTTACATTTTGACCACATTTCTGTGTCTCCATATTAAAATGTGAGTTTCCGTATCACATTATAGTCATTTTTTGTACCCCCAGTTCCTAGCACAGGACTAGCACATATTAGGTTGCCAAGGGCTGAACACAGAATTTTGCCTCTCCTTTCTCCCTGCTTTTAAACCTACTTTAGGAAACATTTGTTCACTGTGATTCATTTATACGTAGGTATAAAAATAAGTTCACAGTCAGGGCCAGCAACTCTTTTATTTATAGTTCTAAATGTACAATAAAGGTGGTTCTCTCTATTAAATAAGCTGCATAAATTAGTAAGCATTCATGATATTCCTGAGGATAGGAAGCCCTCCTGACATGCTGAAAACACACCTTTAAGGGGCCCCTCTATACCTTACATAAAGAAATAGACTCCGTGATTTGAAATCTGCAGAGTCCCAGGATTGGAACATAGCTATTCTTACCACCTGATGATGGAATCTTCTCCATAACATCCAAAATGATGGTCAAGACCTGTATTTGAGCACATCTAGCAATCTCCCAACGAAGCCCATTTCAGTTTCCGCATGTGTCTTTAAAAAAGGCATATACGTTGACACTTTCAAGCCCTCTGATCAATAATAAATGAAACTGCAAAGTAATGAAGGAAGGAAATCCACCACTGCAGAGTTTAAATTAAAAAACCAAGGAGCACAGATCACATTAAGTCACGTTTTTGCTTTTTAATTTGAGTCTCGAGAATGTGAGCCCCCCTGAAATAGCCATATCTAGAATAATCAAGATTGTAACAGGAAACCGTTTGAGCATAAATTGCTGTGGCAGGAAACTGATTAGTTCAGCAAAGAGACAGGATGCTTCTTGTCTCTACTGTTGTCTGAGTTAATTCTGTGCCTCCTCCGTGGGCCAACTGCTCGGAGATAAAGGATTGTAAAGTTGCCTCATGAAAGCAGACTGAAATATCATTAATAATAAATGCAGGAGTCTCAATCAAAGGCCTGCCTGAAGTGGCAAGGAGGCTGAAATCAGCCAGCCAAGGTGAGGAGGAAAAAGGCAGTCTAGAAATACTATGTAAAGCACTGTTCTGTGATCCACAGAATATGAAGTTCTCCACAATGTGCTGATAATAAAAGGAATACTATCAAAATAAGTAGTAGGTATGCTTTGAGTGAGTTCTTCTTCAGGACAATCTTTTCTATGAAACCTGAACGGTCCAAGTTGGATTGCTTGAAATGTGCTGAAATTTATTACTCAACGTGCCACCCGTTGATAGGCAGACTAATGGCCCCACAAAGATGTCCACACCCTAATTTCCTAGACCTATGAATAAACTGCCTTACAGGCAAAGAGGACTTTGCGAATGTGATAAAGTTAAGGACCTTGAGATAGGAGATTACCCTGGATTGCACAGGAAGGTCCAACCTTATCACATGGTTCCTTAACCTTGGAGACCCTTTCCCAGCTAGGTTCAAGAGTCAGAGGGAGATGTGACTACAGAAGAGTGGTCAAAGAGATGCAAGCTTGCTGGCTTTGAAGATGGAGGGAGGGGCCCACGAGGCACGGAATGTGGGTAGCCTCTAGAAGCTGGACAAGGCAAGGGAACAGATTCTCCTCTGGAGAGTTAAGAGGGGAATGTATCCCTGCCAATACCTTTTAGTCTCATTTAGCCCAGTGAGACCCATCTTGGATCTGTGACTAAATAACTGTGAGACAATACATTTGTGTTGCTTTCAGCCACCAAATATGTGGCTTACAGTAGCAATAGAAAACTAATATAAACCATGTTCTTCCAGAGGTTTTGCTCAAACATGAAAAATGACACAAACTGAAACCAACTGTCATAACTTCACACTCACTGTAACAGATACCCTCACTTTTGCACATGACATTTCTAAAATGCTTTACTGAGAGGCAAATAGAGATGGTCTGAAATAGTAGACCCTTCAAAGAGGTAACAGCGAAAGATTCAATGAGCACTGAAAAAAAAACCCCTGGTAGGTTATCAACATCTCCCAATGAATCCAGCAGAAAATATCATTCAATTTACTTGAAATTCTTTTGTACTTGAGTGGAAAACCCTTTATTCCTTTTACGTCTCCCTCGCCCCCCAAATCTGATTTTGAAGTGTTTTTTAGATGAAGTTTTATAATAAACATTTATTGGCGTGCATGTTTTCTAGAATTTATTACAGTGATGAAAACTATTAAAATTCACTTTGCTAATGGAAACTTTGCTGTTGTTGAACAATGTGGTACTGATTCACATTTCAGGTCTTACTTTACATCTCACTCATTAAAAAAAAGAGTAGAGTTGCAAATCCTTCCTACTCACCACTTTGCAGCAAAGGGGCCAAAACCACCACATCAAACCGATGGCCAGGAGCAACAGTAACACCAAAATAGCAATGAGGGCTGCAATCCCATTTGACTAGAGGAGGCAGGAGACAAAAACAGAGCAGTCAGCAAAGCTTATGGCCAAATCCCAAATATATACGTATTTTTAAGGAAACTCCAGAAAATAATACAGAAAGCATAATAATGTCAAACCAGATTTTCTATGTGGGTTGCTGCCACAGCATGGCCACTGATGAATGGTGTAGGTCCATATCCAGGAACTGAACCCGGGCCACCGAAACAGAGTGCACCAAACGTGACCACCAGCCCATGGGGCCAGCCCATCTCATAACATTTTTAATATTCTACAGAACTAGGATTCCCTAGAGTCTACTTTGGGAAATGTTGGGATTGATCAAAACTAACAGACTTTCTGATGTTTAAGCAACAATGGTAGTAGTATTTAATTAGAACATTTTATAATGGAATTTGAAGTGTAACATATAATGACCTATGCACAGAAAGAGACAATAATCTTTATGCAAATAGTTATTTGTAAATAACTGAAAAAAGAAGAGAAGGTAGTTTTCAAAATTATTAGCAAGGAAGTGTTAGCAAAATATACTTGGTTTAGCTAATCAGAAAAATCTTGAAATGTGTATGGTTTCCCTATACAATCTGTTATTATCACAATGGAAAAAAAAGAAAAAGATTACCACATAGTAGCTTGGAAACTATCTCAAAACAAAATCAGTTTTCAAAGATATTGATTACTAGCAGCCTTTCAGTTTTACTAAATCCACCAAAAAATAACTTTCAAAATAATTCTCAGAGCAGCATACACCATAAAACATTTATTAATTTCAGAAATTTCCAGGAAAAGATTAAGAATCAAGTACACATAAACAACTAAGCTAGCCCTTGATTTCTAATTTTGCATCTGGATGTAAGAGGGAATAACCATATAAGCTATCTATGTAGCTGAGGCTGCAAATTAACCAAAACAGACACCGCCAAAGCATCACTTAGAATCCTCGATCATTTCATTTCATTTATCTTTCAGACGACAACGAAAATAACTACAAAAACTTCACACAGACACTATCTTCATAGCGCTCTACCATTTACTATTAATCCATTCTTAAGGCACTTGAAGATGCTAGTACATGATATTTACCATAAAGAATTAATTTAAAATGTAAGAAATAAAAAGACGTGGACTTATCTAGCAACTTCTTGATGTAGTTTGATAGAATGAAAATGTAAGCTCAACATTTGATTATTGATGTATGCTAAACATCTAAGTCAGCTTCTTGCACATAGTTCTCTGTGTGTGTGTGTGTGTGTGTGTGTGTGTGTGTGTGTGTATGAGACAGAGAGGGACAGAGAGACTGACAGACACAGAGACAGAGACAGAGAGAAGATAAATACTTCATAGAAATTCTCCAGGCAAATATCTAAGTTCTCTGTTCTTAGAACCAAAGAAAACAATTCAGCGCATACATCAGGCTTCTTAGGAAAATACTCAAAATGCATCTTTCTACACAGAATTCTAAACATTCATGAACAAATCATACAACTTTCTACAGTCTTGATCATGCCAAGGTCTAAAATCTAGGCAAACAGGAATATAATAGGAAAAGAACGTCAAAGACATACATAGAAAACTGTGCCAGTCTATGAAAGAAATGTTGTCAAATGTATAAATTCATGATCCCACCTTCAAATATCAGGCCATATATAAGATACCCCCAATCTGTGACTGTTCATGTACAAAGTGAATAAAACATTCCCCACCAGACCTTTCCACATGAGGATCTAGCCACAGCACTCATGGAAATGGTTCACCATTTGGCTGTGCTATACAACTTGCAAAAGGGTTCTATGAACATTTGTTTTCCCCTTTTCTTAGAATTCAAACCTTGTGTTCAGAAATAAGCATATGCAACTAGAGGGTATGAATCTACTAAAAACTGAGTGGTTAGTTTTTTCTTTCTACGAATGTGTCATGAGCAGGAAATCTGGCAAATCATACTGATATAATATAAAGTAGATGGGCTGGCTGTTATAGGCAGTTAAAATTCTTGATTTTCCCTCAGAAAATCCCTCTTTTAGGAACATTGACACAACACTATGCACTTCCAGATGCAAATATACATTTAGTATGAAAATATTTTCATCTTAACTGATTCCAAAGATTTGTCTACAATAAAATTAAAATGAAAATACACATTTTCTAAAGACCTACGGATCTAATCTTTCTCAGATTTAAGCTAAGCATGATGGAAAACAGGTCAGAAGAAGCAAAGAATTTAATGCAACTCAACCTTGCCATAAATGTACAAGATGTAGCCCTGGACGCCCTGGTCCCAGACATTCACTTGGTTAACTGGATTCAAATCCAGGCTTTCCCAGTTCCTTTGTTTTGATTTGCCAGGGCCATTATCAGAACATGAAAGACTTCAGACATGAAAAGTAAATAATTTCATTGTTCACATAACTTATAAACAAATTAAGGAAAGGTCAAACACATAGACTTCAGTCCTATGAGCAGATACCATGCTGCACACTGCAGACTTAAGAGTCAGATGAAACTAGATATGATTACACATAGATCAGTATCATAGGCGGAAACTAAAAACTTCTCACTTCTGCTTATGCATGCCTCTCTTTAAATACTAGGCAGTTAAACAGGTGCCAAACTTATAATGTTGGACAAGTCTTCATGAAGCCCATGGGTAGTTGGAGAGACAAACCTTGAACAAATAATTACAAATATGAGGAGTATGGAACGAGAGAACAACAGAAACATGTCAAAGTGGGAACTAACTTGGACTAAGGTTCTGAGACGACCTCCTTGAGGAAGTTTAAGAAAGCCTGGGGAGGGAGTTGGGGCAGAATTAGTGGCTTCTTGTAAGAACAAGAAAAAGACAACTTTGGCTGGAGCACAGAGTTTGAGGAGACTTGTTAGCACCTGAAGAAACTAAGAAAAGGCATGAAATACAAACTTCTGAAAAGCCAAAATTCTCTTTATTTCAGAGAATTGGTCATTGGATTAATGCCCATTTATTGGATGACCTTTCAACTGGCCATTTGTTAGATGAATTCTTCCTACCCATAGTTCTGAACAAGCAGCATTTTCAAATGTCCATGAAGACAAGTTAACTGAGGAGTCTAGTTGAAGACTTAGATCCCAGATGCTGGTCAAGGCCGTGAAGCCAAAATTCTTTTAAGGATTAACTAGGGGCATACCAGAACCTTGAGCTTGATGTTAGGGTAGAAGGAATATATTTTCTAGTCATCCTGGACAATTAATTTTTGAACTTTGTCTGCATTTAATTTTCTTTTCTTCATTTAAAGCAAGTTATAATATATAATCAAAACCTTTACTCTGCCAAATATAAGTGAAAGTCTAGCTAAGAGAATCATAGAAGTATAATAGCAAATCAGAGTCACTGCACTTGCAAAACAATTATGGGCAAGAGGAATCAGTCAAAAATTTCAAAACTACATGAAAAACATGTTGAAATCTACCTAGGAGATAATTAATCACAGCAACCGCCTTAGAATAAAACAGACACAGAAAAGGGGAACTAGGTCTCCACAGTTTTGTTTCCATGAACTTAGAGTTAAGGAAAGAAAAAATAGTCATGGAATAGGTGATGATTTCATTTACTGGATTCTTTTGGAATATCTCATATCAGGAATTGGCAAACTATGGGCCAAAAACCAAATTAACTCATCTATTTCATAAGACCCCTGGCAAGCTAAGAATTTTTTATTTTTTACATTATTATATAGCTGAAAAAATGAAAAGAAAAATGTTACGTGAAATTCAAATTTTAGTGTACATACTTTTGTTGAACATAGCCACACCCATTTGTTTACATAAGGTATATAGCTCCTTTTGCACTACAATGGCAGAGTTAAGCATGAAGTTGTGACAGAAATGTATAGCCCCCAAAGCCTGAAATATTTACTATCTCACCTTTTATAGAAAAAATCTGCCAACCCTTATAAGGTGATTAAGACCTTGTTACAAATAGGAGATTGTACAAGTCTTCAGGCTGGGGGGAAGACAGGCGGGTTCAAGTCTCAATTCTAGCATTTCCTTGACTGTGAAACTGAGCAAGTAATTTAACCTCCATAGCCTCCAGGCTCCAAGTTCCCCCTCTCTCAGGGGCAATGAGGTCTGAAGTCAGCAATTATTCTGCTCATCAAGCCACGGACCCTGCCAAGGGTTGGGTCCACCTAAAAGAAGAAGCACCTACTAACGTGTTTGCATAAATGTGCACTGAAGATTGGAGGTGGCTCTCTGTTCCTCAGTCTTCTCATCTGTAAAATTAAGGTAATAGTAATAGCCTCCTCTTGAGCTGCGAGTATTACACGAAGGCATAAAGTGCTTAGCACACGTATCGTGCTTAGCACAGTGTCTGGCACTTAACTCGTGCTCAGAAAACATGTTCTTGGTATTATTATTCGAAAAGAGTCAGAAGAAGAGCAGTGGTTCCAAGAGGGAACAAAAGACCTCCTTCACCATATTTTGCACAGGCACATTTAGATCTTGAGATAGACGAAGACAAGGCACTGCCTGAAGATAAACCCTCCTCACACTCTAATCTTAAATCTCTTAAATCTAAACCTTAGTCTCCCCACTTTTAAACTGGATATACAACTACTTTCATTCATTCGTCTAACAAATGATTTTGGAGCACCTGCCCTGTGTAAGCACCAAGCACTGGGAGGGACGCAGTGAGCAAGGTCAGGCCCTGCCATCAACGTCTCAAGACAGCTGAGAGAGGCCCAGAAGTAAACAGGAAATTACAGCCCAGTGACATAAGTGCCTTATCAGGCCTGAGCCTGGATGTGCTCAGAGCACAGAGAAGGGCTTCTTTATTTGTGAGATTTCCACAAGGATTAATCAATTGCTAAATAATAGTGTTTTATTTTGTGCGGCTTTCAAATACCTATGAAAGCCAAAAGCATTCTCCTATAATGAGTAATATTACTAACTGCATCTCCCCTAAGTATCACATCCAAATATGCCTGAGAGACTGGATATCACTTAAATACAATGCCTGGGTATGTATCACAATATTACCCACTGTCCTCTTCTATTTTGAATAGATATTTAATGAACACATCAGCAGGTACATCTCATCAGCTCCAGTCTCACTTTTCATATCTATAAAATAGTAATATTACTACTATACACTAGCTATTTGAGTTTGAATACAAAATAATTAGTAAATTTAATGAGAAAGAAAGAATTATCCTATGATTATTATCAATATGATAAAGTGGATTATAGTATTTATTATTCTATACTTATTAGTGGAATAATAAAATTCACACAGAAGACTACAAATCATCAACCTGGGCTGAAACATCAAAGTCACTGTGACCTCTGACCTTTTCTGCTTCACTTCTCTGAGGCACCTAATGCTGCCTTCTTTTCATGTTGGAATTCTATCTTCCTTTGGCTTTTTAATATGGTAAATGTCCTGGCTTTCCCATTTCTTGAGCTATTTCTTCTCTTTTTCACTCCACTTATTCTATTGACCAAGAAGGCCTTACATTTTCCCTCAGTTTGATTAAACTTTAAACAGTTTCTTCCTGACTTCTCTTTTTGGAGAATCTACTTTAGAAAACTTATAACTGCAAAATCCTTCTTTGCCTCTTTGAAATGTAAATAAATCTCCTCTAAAGTCTCTTTCCAGTTTTACAGCTTCCAGGGGGAATGTCTTTGTCCACCTGAGAGCCATCCCTTTGAAATGTGGTCATCGAAGAAGGTGGCACCCCTACTCCTAGTCTCTGTGGGAGGGTAGGAGCCCAACTTTGCTGGTGCCTTGCCCCAAGTTGTAACACCACCTTCTGTCGGGAAGAGAGGAGAGAGATTTCTTTTCCTTCACATAAGGCCAATTTGCAGATAGAAGTGCCTGCCATTCCCTCCACCTCAGCTCTTGAAAACTCTCCGGCCCTTGGTCTCAGCACAGTTGAGTTGTCTCTCTCCCCTACTATAACAGTCTTGAAAAGTCTTCCTTACCTGTTTAACTTTGTCCAGTGCAATTTTTCTTTATCACAGAGGGAAGGAGAAAAGGAAAGGAAAAGGAGGAAGGGAGAGGGGAAAAAAAACGAAAGAAGGAAGGAAGGACTGAATGAGTTATTATAGTTACTCTTTCCTCCATCAAAAGATATTTTAAAATTAAAATGGCAGAAAGAACAATTTTAGAATAAAAGCATTCTTTCAAGTTGAATAAATCTAGCATTATGAAAAATGTAATCCACTTCCTTTCCTTTGTTTTTCTTAGTTTGGATATCATTAGTTTACTATAAAAGATAGACATGGAAATTATTTACAGGATGAAAGATTTCAGAACTTCAGTAGAATGGACAGTTTCACATGATGCCATTTCAAGAGTGACTTAGTTCAGTCTACATACTTTCCAAGAATGTCACCACCTCTAAAGAAGAAATAATCCTTGTCATCCAGAGCTACTTTGATGCCTCCATATTCTGGGAAAATTTTATCTCTAACGTACATGCTTACTGGTTGAATCTCTCCACCCTTGCCATTAGAGCTCAAGTCAACAGCTACTACTGTCGATTGCAATACTTTTTCTTGAGATTTTTTTCTGGAAGCACAATGCCTCCTTTTGTTACCGTTTCAGCTGCACTCCTTTCAGCTAATACTCAAAAAGGGGAAGACATTTTCTAGATGCCTGTCTGCCATGACTTGGGCCGCCCGAGCTTATACTCTGCTTTCGCACCACAGGAGCAAGGAGAGACCCACAGTCTGGCCCTTGGGACTTATGGATGTGGGAGATTTTCTCTCCTTTCTTTCATTTCAACACTGACATCTCTGTTTACTGGAGTTTAGGAACTACAGACCTGCAGGATGAACTCTAAACTCTGTTTGTTTGTTTTTTAGGCAATTGATAATCTGGTCTCAATTTCCTATTTCCAAGCTTTCCTTCCATTATTTTCACTCCAACCAAATACATCTACTCTCAATTTCTGTTTGCTATTTATCTGTAAAGTGCTTTTCCCTCCTCTCTCCTTTCCTAAGTCCTACTCTCCTTCCAAGACCCAGTTTATCTTGGTTCCTCTATAAATACTGGTACTCTTTCCCTTCTTGCTCTACTTCCTGAAAGCTACTTTTTTTTTTTTTCCAGTAAAAATCATGTGGAATTTGGTTGACTACTTCATTCCATACATTAGCTCCCAAATGTGTACCTCCAACCCAGACCTCTTTCTGGAACTCCAGATTGTATATTCAACTGCCTTTCTGACATTTCCACTGAGATGACAAAATGGACATCTTTCACTCAACATTTCCAAAACAGAACTGCTCATCTTCTTCCAGAAACTGCTCTACCTGATGACAACTCATCCTTCTACTTACTCAGGTGAAAAAGCTGGGAACTATTCTTTACATTTTCCTCTCACACCCATATCTAATGCCACACCCACTGTCTCGGCATCCCATGGACTCCACCTTTAAAGTATATTCAAATCCAACCACATCTCCATTGCCATCTCCCTAGTGCAGGCACCGTTCCCTCTCTTAGATTCTGAAACAGCCACACAATTGATCTCCATGTTTCCACTTTGGCCCCTACCTGCAAAGTCTATTTTTACACATCAGCCAGAATGATTTTTTTAAAACATGTCACCCTGTTTCACTCAGAAGAAAACTTCAAGTCCTTACAATGACTTACAAAACCCTACATGATCAGTCCCCCTTTCTCCACCCCCTCCTACTCATCTTGAGACTCCTACTCCCCACAGCTACCTCTGTTCCCACACACTGGCCACCTGCTCTTCTTTAAACTTGTCAGATACAGTCCCATCTTAGGCTTTCTTCTAGCCCCTCCTTCTGCATGAAACACTCCTCCCTTGGGTGGTCTTCAAGGCTCACTCCCTCACCTTCCTCAATTCTTTGCTCAAATCTCTTCTCAATGAAAACTGCTGTGACCCCTTATTTAAAACTACAACTTGCCCCTTCACTCTCCGTCCATTTCTGACATAACCAATGTCCCTTTTTCTGAAGTCACTTGACTCTTAAATCACCTTGAGTCCTATTATGCTCTTCTGAGAACTAGCAAGACCTAGGAAGACTTCCTTAAAGCACACAACCTGTAAACTCCAGATGAGTCATTTAACGTCAGCATCCCTGCACAATGAAATTATGCATGGTTATAGGATACAGACAAAGACTTGGTTTCCTGCTTGCGTAGAAGAGAGGTGAAAAAAGACAGCTGGAGGTGAAGAATAGGAAGAAGGATGGAGAAAGAATGCCATCTCAGTAGCTAAACACTGAGAAACTATATACCACAAATGTTTGTAATCTCAACCACATCCTGAGGGACCAAACCTACAAATTGCAACATCCACAAGACTACAAATTGCAACATTAATTACAGAGGAAAAGGAAAAGAAAAAACTAGCTATTTTCAAAATAGAAACACAAGATGTTGATAAACAGTTATCCAGGGAATTCAATAGTCACCCAAGGGTCCCTATGGCTGCTTTTTAACCTGGAACGTTTGCCTACAATGAGAAACAGAACTGTCTCTATACAGATAATAGTGAGTTGTTTTATTTTGTCTTCTGAAGGAAGGACGTCTTTCAAATTAAAAGATCAAAATATAAAACCATGAAAACATAAGACGTAAGAAAATGTTTAGGTTTGGGATTTTGGTCTTTTGAAGGACAGGAATTTTTATTCTTGCTTTGATTTATACATTTTTTACAAAGAAAATATACTCATAAAAAAATAGCCATGTGATCAGTCTCTTTTATTTCTTTCTGTTTTCATGCTCAACAATCCAATATCATAACTTTCCATAAACCCTCCAAAATAAGGAAAATGCTATCTTATCAATGGAATTTATATTTCAAAATATTGCATCTTAGGTAATGCAAATCAATCATCTCAAGTAAAATATAGTTTCAAACTAAGATATTATCAAGCTATAAAAATCAAATTCCATACTCTTATGAGAAAACACGGACAGTAAAATGGACAAATTAATAAGCTCACTCATTAAGATGCACTAATAATTTCAAAACTATGATAAATGTCTTAGATACTATAATGCAGCCTTCATAACAGAAAAAAAAAATTCTATTTACATGTTTAATGGTTTAAGAAAAATGTTTTAAGAAAAAAACGCTTCATTTGGAAATCATTCCTCTACCTTATTTTGATCTTAAATATGACTTTTGAATTTTATAAATATCAAAATAAGATATATACTATCTTAAAATTCCTTTTAAAGGAGGGTAAGGAAAAAACAAAACAACCTAAAATAAATTTTATACAAATCTTTCCTTGTAATGGTCTCAGTGTGATTGTTTATACCTTCTTTATTGTAGTATGCAACAACACTGAGGTTCCATAAACTATTTCTGGATAGAATTATTTTTAAAAGATAACGTTATGCAAACTTACGCATTCTGTGGCTGTGACTATCAATGAACTCGAGATGACAGATTTTCCTCCGTTAAAGCTCACTGATACATCAAGAGTTCTGAAAGAAAATGAAGAAACAATCATTAAAAATAAAAACTAGAGTATTGTGGGAGATTTTTATTTCCTTACATAATTCAAAACCAACTAGAAATCTACTTAAAAAGTCAAAGCTTTTGATCAGTTATCCTAGCTTTTTCCTGAATTCCAGTCCTTACTCAGTAGCCAGAGGCAAATTCCTTAAGTGATCTAATTGTTTCTAAAAGAAGCATTAAGGTAAATAGAAACATTGGGAAATTCTTGTTGTTGTTGTTTTAGTTTAAATAAATTAGAAAAAAAAAAATCCTTAATCTAGAGAAATGGTTAGGTTGTTTCAGTTTCACAAAAACCCAAAAAGGGGGAAAAAAATCCTTAGATCCCATTTAGCTTATTTTCCCTGTCTCTAGACATTACCATCATCACAAGATCATTGTTTAAGAATATAAAATTGGAAACAATAAACCATTCACAGAAAAAATATAGAGAAAGTGATAATGAAAGACAGAAAAACTAAAGGAAAAGAACGAATGATTTATTTGTAGGTATTTGTTGTAACTGATCCCAGGATATATTTAATATATTTAATATACTTAATATCCCATGATATTAAAATGTCCTGGGAAAGGTAGAAAAAAGAGAGGGTAATTTTTGTTCATGGCTAAGAAATATCAGTTAAAATACAGCTTACATTTTGAAAAGACGATTTCAAATTATAAAACAATTATTCAGTTTCTAGTAATTTATTATTTAGGATCAGTCAGCCAGCAGTCGGTAATTTTTTTTTAACAGCTCTAACAAGATATCAATGGGAAAAAATGACAAAGAGATTTTAAAGTATTAAGGAAATAGCTCTTTTTCAAAAGAATTTACAAAGTATATTATCATATAATAATCAGCATGCCAACAAATCAAAGCTATCCATTCATTAAAGCAAAAGTAGGAAGTAACAGTTTGTTGATCTGACTTCTATATGATACCATGCTCCAATTCTCATAAAATATTCTAAAGTCCTGGAATTAATATCCAAAAATTTTGCCTTAAATACTCTGAATTAGTAGAATTTTGTTATATTTAAAAGATTTCTTCTTCATGCCGTGAATTGAATGCCAAATATTATTAGTTATGGAGACGTGGGATTTTAAAACAGAAGCAATCTCAAGCCACTGGTAAAATTTACAATAATGAGGCCAGAGAGGAGAGATGGGAAATACTTAGTCCCTGCTATGTGCCAGGTGCTGTCCTAGGCATTTTATGGACATTATCTCACTTAATCCTTACAATAACCCTTAAAGTAAGTAGTTTCACAGTTTTACAGATCAGGTACCTAAGGCCCAGAATGTTAATTACCTTGCCCAAAGTGGTAAAGTTAGGATTCTAACAAATTTTGAACCCTTTCCATCATACCACAGAGGCTTGATGAAATGAAAGTCCTTAATGTGTTTCTTTTCTCAGAAGGATATTTAGGTTAGATTTGAACAGAAATAGAGCCACCAGGAAAGATACTACCAGCAAACTTCTAGCTAAACTCTTCTTCAAAATTCAGGAATAGTCCTATTAAAAATATTTCCCAATACCAAAGATTGTAAAATATTCCCTTCAAAACATTTTGTTTACAAAAAAAGAAGTTTAGCTAAATCCATAAAAAAATGAGAACTTTGGGTGTTTATATCAATGTAACTGAACTTCTGAACTATTCCAACACAGAATGCCAAGTAGCTTATTTCAGAAAGCAAATTTAAACCTAATTGCTTATTCTGCAAAACTGAGTGCCTTGTTGTGTTTTGTTTTGAAGACTAAGCATAGCTGAATCCAAAAAAAATCTTTCCTAGTTCCTAATTCCTCTACTTCAAAGCATGTACCAGAAAGCATATGACATAGTAGGCATGGTTTTAGTTTGGGGGAAGATTATTTGATTCATAATAATGTAGGATTGCTGCAGGAAATCTTATTGATTCGACTTTTAAGGGATCAGTAGATATTGACCAAAGCTGTTTATAATCTGGGACTAAGAATTCACCAGAAATAAACCAGTTCTCTACTTAATGAAGGAAACATTCAAAACTTTTAATGCTTATTCACATGGAATAAGAAGAGAAGACACATTTTACAACAAAGTTCACTCTCCTACAGTAGAAATGCGTGCTGATGAGATCTTGTAGGCAACCAAAATAACTGCATATTATCCCCAAAATCTCAGTGGAGTGTAATGTGGCTGATGTCAAATAAAACTGAGTTAAGTTTCCAGTCATGGAAAGCCACCTGATGATTCTTTTGGAACATGGACTCAATTGAAACAATATAATCTTCACCTTCCTGAGAGCACAGTAGTCAATCAAAACATTACCATCAACTGCTGTACTAATATTGATGGCATTTATCGATTCCTTACTCGGAGCCAGACACATAACACTCATCTTATTTAATTCTCACAACAACCCACTGAGATAGGCAGTAGCATTATCTCCGCTTTCCAAATAAGGAAACTGAAGCCTACAAGGGTAACTTGCCCAGATGTTGTACTTCTCTGACTCTGTAGTCAAAGTGATTTCACTTCTATTGCATCCTACCTTAATCCTCAATAAATATTTTAGGGTCTTATATTTAAATGTCTTTCATTGGCAAGAACTTAGTATCACTCCTCTAGCTTTTTACTATATTCACATATTTCTCATGGTTAGCTATAATGGCATTCGCTATATGCTAAGATATTTATTTGTGCTGGGAAAATTTTTCAGAAGTGTTGCAAACATGAAAAACACACTCTAAAAGTTACTTCTTTTAAATTGTGTTGTTTCTTTAGAAAAATACTTTTGGTAATTATTGATACAATATTGGCACTTTTATGAGCTGATACCTTTGTCCAAAGCTATGCCACTCCCTTGCTGGCATACAGATTGATAAAGTCATATCACCCTGTAACCCAAACTCAAATAACTTTCTTTTTCTTTGCCCCAAGATTTCAGTAGATGTATTTAATCATTCCTGTCATATTTTATGTCACTTCTGCTAGTTTCTATGGATTTCTCTTTCCTATTGCTATATAATTTCTACTTCTGGTTAGTATATTTATGACAGTTGAACCCATACCCTCAGTTATAGAGACTTTATTATGGACAAAAATGTATTAAAGCCATGTTATTTTTACTGAATTCTACACATAAGTGAGAGATGAGGGGACAGTCCATGTTTATTTGTCCCAAGAATCAAATAAAATCGAAAAAGGAGATAGATTCAGCCCATATGTTGGGGAATTAAGAGTTTTGGGTTTGACCTGGTCACTACAATCTCAATCTTGCATTCCTCAATCTGTAAAGTGAGGATAACTGTACCTATTTCAGAGTTGTTTTGGGGAGGAGAACTTGATAAAATAATGTATAAACATCCTACAGTGCCTGAAACATAGCAGGTACTCTATAAATTGTTGTAGCACCTATCTGTCTAACAGATTATTCAGAATATCAAGATACTTTTATATAAACCTTTTAGAGCCAAGTAAAAAAATAACAGAGATAGTACAGACAAATGTATAGCAGCAATGACATAATTACCTAACACTTTATTTAATTTAAAGAATTTGTATTCTACTTACTGCCATTTAAGAATATAGAGAACTAAATTGTTCCAAAAATGCCTAGTATTTAATATCAGGCAAGTTTGTGTAAAAAATTTTTTCAATGCTATTTCCTTCCTGTTACAAAATATTATCTTGATGAAACCCAACATTATAGCTATGTTGAGCTGTGTGCTTAAACCTAAAACCTAAAACTGCACCCCAAATTGATTTATGAATGTTTGCCAATAGGTTCACTCAATCAGTCAATCATTCTATCGCTAGTTAATTAAACAAATATTTATAAATTGCCTACAAGAGGCCAAGCTAGGCTGTGCTTGTTAACAGGGCTGCAATAACAAATAAAACAAAGCATTACAATATAATTGAAAGGAAGCTACATAAACAAACAGCTACAATAGAGTGTGATATTAACTAAAATAGGTATAAGCACAGGAGTACTAGAGGACCATGTGGGAGACACAACTGACTCAGCCTTGCCATGGGGCCATCAACAAAAGTTTCCTACAGGAAGTCAGCTCTAAGATGAATCCTAAAGAATGACCAGGAGTTAGGAAAAGCGATTAGAAAGGGATCCAAGAAGATGGAGCACTATTTGACAGGCTGAAAGGAAAGATAGGCACAGAACAGTCAAGGAACTAAAACCATTCAATACAGCAGCAACACAGAGTGTGAAAGTAAGAAATATATGGCTTGAGGCTAAAAAAGAGAGTGGGGAAAGGATCGTGAGGAACCCAGGATGCCGTCTTTAGATATCTGGAATTAATCTTAAGAGTTTTTAAGCTAGGTAGAAACATGATCAGAAATGTGTTTTACAGATACCACCCTTCTTATAGTGTAGAACATGGGTTGGAACAGTAAGTGTCTACAGTAGAAAGACCAGTCAAGAATGTCTTAGTGTCTTTCAAATAAGAACCAAAGTAGAATTGAATTAAATAGTGACAATGAGAGTAGTGTGAAAATGAAAATTGAGAGATATTAAGGAATTAGAATAAAAAGGACTTGGACATTTATTGGATGTAGGAGGTGAGAGAGAAGGAAGAGTTAAAGATGACTTCAAAGTTTCTGTCTTGCACAGATAGGTGGGTAATCTTACATGGGAAACATCGAAGAAGCAGGTTTGAACAGAAGTACATGAGTTTAATTTGGGAACTTCCAGTTTAAGGTTCCTATGGGAAATCCTAGTGAGTTAGTAGACATTTGGATAGTGTGTTTAGAGCTAAAGAAAAGATCTTGTCCGGGGATTTGAAGCTCATCAGCAAGAAAAGAAAGCCTTAAAGAAGATGTGTTCATGAGTCAGAAATCCAACCATGATGAAAATCGAGTTAAGGGACTGTAGGAAGAAGAGGAGCCTGAGGTGACCTCTGAAAAGAAACAGCCAGGGAGGTGAGAATATGAAGTCATGAAAGACAAGGACCTTCTGAGACAAGACTGGCCCATAGTGCAGATCGTGCAGGGCAGTCAGGGAAGATGAGGCTGAGAATTGACAACTCTTTCAATTTCCTTTTCTATAAATTGGTTCTACATTGTTTAGAATTGCTTATAAATATCTTAAAATACTCTTTGCTCCATCCTTCGAAAATTTTTTCCAAAGTAGAAGGATAGAAGAAACCTAAACAATATAACATAACAAAAGGATGTTTGAAGTGCATTTTAATGTCACTTGGTACTTGATTAACAGTGATAAAACTAAATTCATTCCACATGAGAAATTGTTAAATAGTATTGTGTCATATAATGAAGTAAATAAAATTCAGTAAGTCCTAATGGTCACACTGCTATTATTTAATGTTGAAAGATGTATGACAGTTCCAAAATAGGAGAATAGCTCAGTGCCATATGTCAGAGCTACTCCGATCTGAGAAATTTCATAGTCCATGAAATATGATTGACATTTCAATCCACAGTAACCTACTGCAAAGTATTCATTTGCTACTGACTTTATGCATATCCAGTAAAAGATTGCCATTTTATGATCCATTAAAAAAGACGAAAAAATTAAATAAAATTGTGAAAGACATTTGCTGGAAGTAATAAATAATTTACTTCCAATTTGCACATACTGAAAATTAAACTGGCAACTACTCAAAAAGTTATTAAAATTATGGTGACTTAAGATTTTCAAATAAAGTGCTACTATTTAATACTGTGTGGAGCTTTTCAAAAGTTAGCTTTATGCATTATAAAGATTATGAGTCGAAAATTAAGGTTTCATATTTGTGAATAGTTTAAAGATTCCACTTCTACTTATGAGTATATATGTCAATTAACCTTTTGTCTAATGATGTTTTCTTCAAAGTAGTTAAAGGATTCTTGAATAAAATAATTTCTTTGAGTTATCTCAATAAATGTGCATAACCAAAACAAACATTGTAGTCAGGAAGTTTGCTAGATTTCATAATTTAAAAAAAAGCTATATTCAGAAATGTACTAGACATCACACTTAAAGTTGTATTGTAAATGTTTTCAGTATTACACCAAAAAGAACCTCTTTTTAACTTCATTGCATATTTTAATAAAATACTAAAAAGACACTTGGAAATAATCACTCAATTTTTAGTGTCTTTCACCCAAAAATGTCAAATGTCTTGGTGATAGTAAAAATTTTGACAGCATAAAATTTAGAAGCAGATATATAAGAGGATTTAAACACATATTTAAGGGCATCCTCAATCTCATCATATAGCTGTCCTCTTTGAACACTTTTAGTTACCAAAACATTCCCTAAATAATTCTAATTGCTAAGCAGATATTCCTTATACTGAGCTAAATTGTGCCTCCCTTTACTATCCCTTCTTTCTTTCTCCTTGGAGAATGAGTCAATAAAGGATAATATTCAATAAAGAATATTCAATAAACAATAAGTATATATAGACCTATATATAATATACAGTGTTATATATGATATAAGTATATATTATATATGTATGTGTAAGTATATATAAGTACATGTAATATTCAATAAAGAATAAGTCAAATCTTTCACAAGACAGCAGTGATGTTTGAAGAGACCTGACATATCACACCTGAATCATACCTTTGTCAGTATTTTAAATTGCATCCTGTTTAACATTTCCATACTTAGCAACATCTTGTTGGCCATCTCTAGATGTGTTTGAATTCATTGTTGCTTCTCTTAAAAGACAATTTCCAGAACTGAATATAATACTTAGGATGGAGATGCAATGCAGTTCGGTGAATTTATCACATTGATCGGTATAATCAGAAAGCAATGCACCATATGAAAGAAAAGATAAATGTTCCACCATTGAAGGGAAAGGTGTAGAGAAACAGGGAAACAGATAGTGTCCCTAGCCTTAACTCATCTCACCAAGATTCCAATGTTTACATTCAAAATAAAGACATAACTAATGTCCTGGTATCCATGATAAAAAAAATACATAAATCATTTCATTCCTCATAAGGAAAGGAAGAAAGAATAAATGTGGTTGCGTCACCTGCTACTAAAATCATGGAATTAGGGGTTGTATAGATACACATAGACAAACATACACAGGCATATTTTTGAAAAGAAGTGTTCAGGTGAGAAGCTGTGCTAAAGGCAGAATTTGTCCAATCAAGAAAGAGAAATGGAATTAATCAATTTTGTTCCAGGCAAAATGGATTATATTGAAAAAATAACAATGTTGAGGAAAATAAAAAGATTCTATTACCAAGTCAGCCTCTAACCCCAAGTCTGCCACACCATGCATCTCAATGATTCCTCAGTATCAGATGCTTACAATTTTCCACACACACTGATGTCCCACCACTTCGTACTCAAAACACTCTGTCAAGTGTCTTCCCACACTGCCTTTTAAGAGAACTAATACTATCAGTTTCATCTGATTTAGATATTTATTTCATATTTGCCAGAAGATTCTGGCCAATGTTTTTGAAAGCACATTTAACTATACCATATGCCTCCTTAAATCATCTCTATCAAACAAGCTGTAGGATAAGGCTCTGGTTCATTCTGTTCTGTTTTTCTTTCTTCACAATGTGTTTATGTATATTTACCCAATTTGCTCTGTTCTTCTTGCCAAATTACAGGTTTGAGATCTCAACTATTGCAGAGCAGCTGTGCTATTGTTGATGTCTCACTAAACGAGGGTCAGAGAATAAGCCCATACAGCAAGTACTGGTGACACCTGCACTTGACACCATGATGCGATTACCCTGGAATGGGAAGGATTCAAAGAACTTCACAGAGTCCTTCCTATTCAAACCTAAGACATTTTGGGTGTTCATTAAGACAAATAAACCGCTGGCAGAAATAAACTCCCTAACAATTGACAGATTTTTCTTGGTAACACAATTTGTTTAATCATACGACATTTTAAAATTAAACTGTGTCCAATGAAAGAAATAGAAAAGAACCACCTCATACTACCGCTTCTACATTCTTTCTGTTTAAATACTATGAATTTGTTCATCTTAGTCTAAAAAGCTATATCAAATAAAGAAATTTAATAAATAGAGATCTCTCTCAGAGAAAGTACTACAAAGACCCATTCTAACAACGCTAAACAATACTATACCTGGATGAGACTTGCCCAGATGGCTTTAAGTGTGGTTTACTCCATGATGTCAATTTCCACATGCAAACCTACATCCTAGCTACTCTGCTACATTCTTAGTCCCCATCTCTAAGTAAACATCCTCACGTTAACTCTCTTCTAAACCCAAATTCTCAAGCCCTAGGTTTTTAAAAGAACAATCTTCAAACAAAATGTAATTCAGGAAGTAACATAAAGAGGAGAAAGGAACTGATAGATCAGGCTAATGAGATGAGGCACATGTCCATGGATCCAGCTCTGAGACTCTGCATCTGGCTTTGAGGCTGTCTGTCTAGAGTTACTTCACCAGCATGTTGTTAATTATTTAAGTGAGAGAACAGGGGGAACCATCACCACATCTGTCACCCTCACACAGGAAAAACCTTCATTCATTATTGGGCCAGATGTGTTTATTTGAAACATAGACTAACTAGCTACTTAATGGGTTTGAATCCTTAGCCAAAAGCTAATTAGGCAAACATATTAAGCATCAGTCACCTTACAAGGCTAAACTGTTTCAGTTGTGTTGATTTTAATCCAGTCTCATACGAGAGCTCATCACCTACAAAAGCATCTGAAGAAAATTCAAGGCAAAAGAAAGGTCCAAATTACTTGCAACATACTTAGTAGAACAAATAATGATGTCCCCAAATACCCAATACATTAACAAATAAAATCTTCTCAACTTTTGTCTCAGTGGCATCATGTACTTGATACAAGAAAAAAAAGGAAAGCAAAAGTAATTATTTTAGACAGATCTTCCCAAAATATTCTCAGTTTGCTTGTAGGTAAAACATCACTGTCAAAACCAAACAAATGATGACTTCTCCTGTCTGCTAGCTATTATGCCTTATATGATTTTTAAAAATCGCATCTCCTGAGTATTTAGCCCATCTACAAATCTCTAAAGAATATCAGCAGTCTCAATGGTAGTCTCTTCAAAAGAAGAATGTGCCCAAAGGCAAATTCTAGAGAAAACAAATTCAGTGTCTGGGATAGAACAGGAATATTGCATTATATATTATATATATAATATATATATAATATATTATATATATTATATAACCACTTTGGAGAAGAAAGTTAACTGTCTTCCTTAATTAGTCACTGCTGTTAAAAGGCAAGACAGTTTTCTGCTTTCTTAAATGGCATGCCCCCAAAATAGGATTCCGATAATTTTTCTCCTATCTGATATAGATCCCTGCCCCCCAGGAATCCAATGCGTTCTTTTAGCTCTTTATATAACTAGTAAAACAAAACAGTTGAAAAAAATGTATTCCTCCTTTCATCTAACATTTAATGAATCTACTATGTATTGGGCATTGTGTTAGGTGCTAGAGATACAACAAGAAATAAGACAAACAAGATTCATCTTAGCAGGAAGGAGACATAACAGCAAACAAATAAATGCTTCAGAATAAAAATAAAACATGAAAAAGGAATAGAGAATGCCAACCTCAAGGGAAAGGAAGGATTGTATGATTAAATAGGATGACTGAGAGGGTGGCATTTGAACAAGACTTGAGAAGGTGAGAGAGTGAGCCATAAGGGGAAGAGCAGTTAAAGCAGTGGGAACAACATGTGTAAAAGTGCTGATGTAGGAGGAAGTTGATGGGTTAAGTAACAGCAAAGAGGCCAGTGTGAGGCCATAACAGAAGGGGCAAAAAGAAGATGGAGTCTGAGACGCAGTAAGGGGCCAGATCTTGTAGAACCTTGTAGAACATTGCAATGATTAGACTTTCACTCTCATTGGAATGGGAAACACATTATCGAGGATTTTAAGTGGAGGGGTGACATAAACAGATCTGTTTAACAGGATCACTCCTGCCAAGGACAGAAGCAGAAAGACCAGTTGAGAGGCTAATAAACCAAGCAAGAGATGACAGTAGCTTGGTCTAGTCTGGTATCAGTGGAGGTGATGAGGAAGGAATGGATTCTAAACATATTTTGAGTTTAGAACTGAGAATATTTGCTGATGGACTGCATATAAGAGAAATCAATAATGACTCAAAGATTTTCGAACTGAACAAGAAAAAGGATGGAGCCGCCAATGACTAAGACAGAGAGGACAGCTCTGGGAGCAGACTAAGGGGAACAACCAGGAGAATCAATATGGAATTAGAGATTTGATAAAATAGGACTGAACTTCAAGTCAATGGATTTATCCTTACTAATATAGTCGTGTGTCACTGAACAACAGGGATATGTTCTGAGAAATGCATCATTAGGCAATTTCATCATTGTGTGAACATTATAGAGTGCACTTACACAGACTTAGATGGTATAGCCTACTACACACATAGGCTATATGGCACTAATCATATGGGACCACACTCTTATATGTGGTCCGTTGTTGACCAAAATGTCATTATGCAGTGCATAACTGTACAAGACATGATTACTCAGAAAACCTTTGAGTCCCACTGTCACTTGGGGTTAAGATGGCTCCATGCAAAATGGACCTGCCTCAAATTCCAAGGCCAGTCTAATTTAGCCATAAGCATGTTATCAATAACACTAGATTAAAACATGACACATAAAATGAATACTTTTTCATAGAAAGAAAAAAGATTCTGATAGTCTTGCATTTATGTTATATTATGCAGTTCTTTCAATCAATTTAAAATAGAAAGCTGATACTGCTCCAATTTACTTAGATGACCACAAGTGATACCCAATAGAGATCTTGAATATTTAAGCATCCACAAAAGTTAAGTGCTCAAGTCAACTTCAAACTACTAAAACGATTCCCTTGGGTTCTGTGAAGGAAAATAGAATCTTCATTCTCTGAACACTAATCCAGACTTTGGATTGAGGCCTTATATATTTTACTTTTCTCTGCTCTAGGTGCAAAATCAGTATAAGGTGATTTTAGAAAACTGTATCCTGTTCATTATCCTAAACATATTGCATCCACTACTACTAGGCGAGAGAACATTTGAACTGTTTGCAATCACTTCCTTCATAATAGAGAGGGAAGGGGAAAAAGTCACAAATGGAAATACTAAATTACTAGTGAAATTATTTGTGTATAGGTAATTCAAATAAAAGCCCTTTTTCCAAACTAAATATCCCTTATTTTAACCATCTATCATTATGGTTTACTGCCACACCAAAGAACATGAGACTATAGACGTTAACGGACTGGGACACAAATTAAAGCACAAATATTTCCTAGTCTAACGTGTGCCTTATTGAGCACGTTCCTTTTGCTCTTTAATCTCAATATTTAAATACTGTAGTAATTAGTCAAAAGCTCACTTTGGAACTCGTGCACGTGTGTGTGTTTGTGCATGTGTAAATTCAGTACTTTCAAGTTCAAAATAATGGCTGTGGCTCTGATTATTTAAAGGTTCTAACAATAGTTCTCAAAGCCATCCAGATAAATATTTACAGAGACTTTTAATCAATATTTAAGAAACAAGACAAATAGTCTTTACCATTTCAACTACTAAGAGTATAGTTAAAGTACTAAGCAGAGTGGTTTGCCTGGTGCTTACTAATTCATATTCAATCTGTATATCAAAAAAAATACAATAAAACTAATGCACATTTGTCACCATTTCCTAATAATTTGTAGCTAAAAAAGTTCTAAAAATGTTTTTAATGAAATACTTACTCTCCAGCTTTATTCAGGGTAGGTGCAGGACAAAGCATAGAATTAAGCTCCACACTTACTGGCTGTACACCTAGAAAATAAAATGTCACTGAATTAATAAAGGGTTTTATGTATCTCACACAGTTTCACTAATAATATGAAGAGGATGAGGCACTCAGAGTTTCAAGTGTGGAACACTGCATATATTAGCGTGAAAAACTAAAAAGATACTCATCTAAAGAAAGAGGAGAAGGAAAAGAGAATGAAAAATAGAGATTATGTGCCTCATTCATGTATAGTATTGTTAAATTATAAATTATGATTTTTTTGACTTAGACCAAATTCACATACATTTGTAGATACTATAAAATTATCATTTTTCCCCCTTCAATTTTGCAACTATCTTAGATTTTTAGGGACAAATGACCTATATATATTTTTTAAGTAGAATTTAAAAACGATGGAGAAAAGAAGATGAATGTCCAAAGGAGAATGAATTTATTTCAAGAGTTTAATAAAATAATTGTCTGCAATTTATAAAATGTATTTATTTATAAAGCTTAATGCTTAACTTGCCTTTGTAATTTTACTAATACATGAGAAAAATGATGCAGACTATAAATACTCAGAAAAGTTATACAATCAGATGGATAATCCTAAAATGTGAATGATGACAATACAAACTGACTCAACTTATTTGTTTGAGGATTTACTTTAAAAAATTTAATCTTATGTAGCTAAGTATAAAATATGTTTATATTATAATCAACTCAAATATGTAATTGAAAGGAGTTAGATAAAGGTAACACTTAGATACAGATGATTACCGAATAAAAATAAAATTATTTTGTCCTCTTCAACTGTGGAATGTACTATGAAGAGAGTTTTTTGCATATTATTGTCTTGCCTTACCAAAATGATGTTCTTAATAGGAAAAAGAGGAATTAATTATGACATTTACCATGCTGAGATCCTCACCACTTTAATTCAACAAACACATATTGAACAGTCACTGTGTATGTTGCCAAAGCCGTGTTAATTGGAGTGTCTACTACCATCAGATAAATAGCAAAATTGTGGATGAACCTCTGAAAAAATAATTCTACCAGAGTTCACAGAGTCATAGCATCTGCCTTATAATATAAAAGAATATAATCGTTAATGAGAAAATAATGTTTTCATGAGACCCAAAATGCTCAGACTACTAAGATCCATTCAAAAGGACTTTTCTCAGAATGAAGATAAAAACATATTCATCTGCTTTTGTGGAAGTCAAGCTAGGTAAAATAAAACCTAATCCCACAAATATGAGAATTATCAACAAACACTGTGCTGAGTGGGCATTGGAGATACAAAATATCTATAGGGCAAAAAGCCTGTCTTCAAGCAACTGACTGACACATTATTGGGAAATCAGATAAAGAAAACAAGTGACAATAAAATCAGGCAAAAAGTAGTAGAGTAGTCCAAGATTGTTAGATTTCAGGCAAGAGTGGCAAGAAATAAATCTGGAGAAAGAGACAGTTAAATCGGGCATTTGATGGAATCCACAGAGTGTGCTCAGGAAAACTGGGTTCAACTCTCAGTTCCGCCCATTAGTAGCTGTCACCACAGGCAAATTATCTGACTCTTTCAGCCACAAGACTATCATCTCTATAATGAGGCTTCTTAGGATAGGGTCCAGCATTTAAGTTATGAACAAATGTTGCCATCGTTAAATAACTAGTAAATAATTACTACTACTATTTGTATTATCATTGGACTTCATTTCTTTCCTCTTTGATTAAAAACTATAGCATAGTTGGTTTCAGTCAGGAAAAAGAGGGAAACACTTGATGCTGACACACTGCGCAGATATGAAAGCAACACTGAGATGGTGGGGAACCTACTCTTCGTGTAGGTTTCATTCACAGTGTAAGTACAGAGGACACTGCCATTCCGACTGCCCAAGTTGAATCCTCTTCCATTCAAAACAATTTGAAATTCCTCTAGAAGTAAAAGGAAAAATAAACATTTTAATCACTGTTTACAGAAAAAAAAGACATCACTTGAAAGTATCAAGGTGCATGGAATGAATTTCTTCATACTATTCAGCCAACTAATAATAATGAAGACAGGGCTCTATTTCCAAATCTACTTGCTTTCTTAGACCCTCCAGAGAAATGCAGTGGAGATCGCATTCACTGCCACGTAGGGAAGCACTGTTTTATGTTTTAAACAAAGTGTTTTCCGATAGTGACCAAGATATTAGAATTGAAGCATAAGTGTCATTCCCAGACAGATACCATACAAACGTCCCCAAATTCTATCCTTAGGAAAATAGCAGCAGGGAAGAAAGCTCTTCGTTTTTTTCTGCTCGAAGGTATTGAGGTATGAGAATGTAACTAAAATGAATTATTTGTGTTCTTTGGTTCTTGAACAGTCAGGTGTTGTATTTTCTTTAATCTACGACACCCACACAGAGTTCTTCTTTAACAGCTGCTTCGCATTGCTAATCTCGGTTTCATTTTCTGTTGCATGCAAACTTACAACTCATCAGAGGTTACGCATTTGGACTACTAATAATCTATGGTCAGTCACTAAAAGAGGTTGACTTAATTTATTGTATTCTATACAATATATATATAGGAAGAGCAATCACTAAGTGTTAGAGAGCGAAACAATATGCAAGAAGAAAAGTTAACTGATCAAATATCTTGATTGACAACTAAATGTTTGCTGCTTAGCTACAAGATGGTATGTTAACTATTTTAACAGTGATTAACTCTCATTCTTTTCAAACACCTCCTATCTAACATAATCTAACACATATATAGTAATTAATTGGGGAAGAAAATACCGCCATGCCACTCTCCATTAAGTGTGTTATGAAAGAAATTTTGCTTTTAAGTTAATATAAGGTGCAGATAAAACTTAAAATGTGGCTCAGTAAAAACAAGTATGGGCTTTAGAGTCAGACAGACAAGAGTCTCATAGGACAATTATTAATAGCAAGTACTGAACCTGTTTCTGCCTCAGTTTCCCCACCTGTGAAGCAGGGATTATAAAACTGTCAAATAGTGTTGTTATAAGGATTAGGTAAAATTACAAATGCAAAGAACCCTGTCCTGCTCTGGAATGTCTGAATGCATTACTCCTCTTAAGCATCTCAATAATCACTAGTTAGGGAGACTAAAAGATGGAGAACTTAGTACCAAGTCCAGCAGTTGGGAAGCTCCGTGGTAAATTACACAGCACATTTCCTCCTCCACCAGACCCAGTAATTTTTCTTTTCAAGTAAAGTCAGGTTAAAATGAACTCCAGGTCAGACTTGAAGAAGAAATCGAACAGGTCAGAGAGAATCACACTCTCTAGGTCAGAATGGAGTGCAAGTGCTAAAACCTGAGTCAGTTCTTAGCACCAGCTGATGAAACCATCTGCTTTCTTTCCTGCCTTCCACCCATGAGTCACTTCCTCACGTGCCCCGAGCTGCTCGATACTGTACTTTGGCCAGGTCATCAAAGCATGGGGCGCAAAGGCTACAAATATACGACTGTATAATCAGATAAAAGAAAAAATGTCATATTTTATGTTACTTGTCATAGGAAAGGTCTCAAACATGAACTAAATATACAGAAGATTCTAAAAGCCTGTCACACAATATGTTCATTATTTAAAATAACACTCCAATTTAAAAATTTGAATTTAAAATAGAAATATTTCAAGGAATTATTTAAAAATTCTTACAGAAAAAGATGCCAAAAAAGTTAATTTTGCTATTCTCTTTCCAACATGAGATTCAAATCATATATTTTAACTAAGAAAAAAAAAAATTTCTTACATGATATTTTTAAATTCTAACCACTTACCCCCGACACAGACACTTGAGGGCCTCAATTCCAGGATTTCAGTGCATGACTGAGCTAGTATCTAAAAAGGAAAACAAAAGATCAAGATATAGGACTAATTATAACATATAAAGTGAATTATAAGACTACTAATAATCTTGAAGTCTTCCCTTTAACTTCAATAGATGGCAGAGAAAATCTATTAACTCTCACACAAACAGCTACCAAGCCCTTAGGAAATTTCTGTGTTGTCTTTCAGTACATATTCTAAGATTGTGTTCTGTAGGAATCCTTATTTGATTAGAGTAAATACAGATAAGCACAAAGTGTGTTGCCTCAAAGTCTGGTAGCCTTGGACACGATAACTAAAATTTCCTAATAGCCATAAAATCAATGCTGGCTTTCCCCATCAAGCAAAAACAAGACAGTAAATCAGACTTCCTGTTTAATTATGCTAATTTAATATGTTTTCTATTAAGAAGTTCAATATAATATCAATAAATAAACACTTCTTTATTTGACTGTGGCATTTCTATTAGATTTCTCAGCCTCAATTCCCATAGATGCTAATCCTCCTTATATGCATCAAACATTACACTTCCAGAACACAAGCTCCTTGTATGAGCCAAACATTATTCTCAAAAACACAGACTCTGGACTCCAGCATTCCCAGAGCACAGGAACAGAATGGCTCTTCTTAGCTTGTTCCGAGAAGTAGAAACCACCATACAAGGCACAAGACTACAAGCGAAAAACAACAATGATGAAATAAGCTGCTCCTCATGGACACAACAATCCTGTCTTTATTTTTAGAAGTGCTCTGCACTACATTATCCAAGTCAGACAAATTCCAGATGATCTCTAAACAACATTCCTTTCTTGACAGAAGTTGAAGACGGATGATGTACAGTAGTTTCTAGCATCTCCTGCTCATTACTAAAACAGGAAGGAAGGACTGGAGCAGGAAATAAGCTTTCCGTGCTTTCTTTTTTTTTTTTTTAGTGAGAAAAACTGGCCCTAAGCTAACATCTGTTGCCAATCCTCCTCATTTTTTTTCTCCCGAAAGCCCCAGTACATAGTTGTATATCCTAGTTATAAGTCCTTCTAGTTCTTCTGTGTGGGATGCTGCCTCAGCATGACTCGATGATGTGCTTTCTTTAACAACAGTGGAAATATAAATTGTCAGACTTTAAAAATCAGCTGGGTCCAATCATGGAATTTTTGTTGCTGAATATGCATCTCTAAAAAGGGACATCATTTGTTCTTTTTAAGATCATTTCCAAGTGAATCCACTTTTCACATAGCCATTGAGGCTTTAGTGATTAGGAAACAAATATAATAAAATTTTATAACTGAGAAATTCCAGACAAGGTCTATTTAAACTCAGAAATGACCAAAGAGATTCCATAGCCACCCAAAGAACTTTCAGCACCCAAACATCTCTTGGTCTGCTATTTTATCTCCTGTCATCAACACTTTCTCCTCTGAGGAGTGAGCACCACTGTTCAATTAAGAATTGAAGACCACTCTCAAAGGTTAATATGCCCTCTTGGAGGGGAAGTAGTTCAAATCACTAACATCTTTAAATATTTTGACATAACTCAGATAACAAAGCTATGAAGGAAAGAGAACAGAAAAATTTTCCTGAAGGAATATGAAACTAAAAAGGCTCTAACTAACAGCAAAAGGGGCTTTAGCTTCAGCCCATTTGAGATAAAAATGAGAACAGTGAGCCACAAAAATGGAAGGAAAGCACGAAGCTCCCAAATCTATTTTGTCTGCCAGCAGTTCTGAAGGAATTTATTTTAAAACAGATCCTATTAAGGAGATTGACTGCATCTTTCAGTTTACAATCTCTTTATTAGTTATTTTAGCCACACTTCTATCAGCATTACTGAAAAACGTTTCAAGCACCAAGGAAAAGTATGAGAGAGGTTTAAATATTGAATCTACTGGAAATAGAAACCATTTTTTAAAAGTCCTTAGAATAAAGTAAATCAAAAAATTATAAATAGATTTTCCAAAGGCCATGTCAAAAAATATGCATCCCAGAATGAGCTCTGCGAATTTCTGAAATTACATTGGTTTCCCCCTCCTATCAGTGTTGACCATAATTAAATCAGATTGCATAATATTTAAGATAAATGTGTGTATGTTGAACCCCTCTGTTAATTTGATGTAATCTGTCAAAATATTTTTTAAATAATAGTTCCAATAGCAAGATCAAATGAGCAATTCTCTTTATGGAGCTTTCCTTAAGACAGGAGAATAAACAGCTTCAAGGACCCTTGATGGTCTACCTCTCTGAAACCAGATCCTTTTTATTCCCTGTTAAGGTTTTTTGATTTTAAAGAAAAAGTTCAAGATGACTTAGCAATTTATGTTCTACTCAAGTCTGAGATTAAGCAGAGATTAAGAAGAGTAGAAGTTGGTTATATCTATCAGTAAATTGTATAATACACATTTATAAATAAGAATACACATATTACTTTTATATTTGTACTTTATGATTTTAATAAAATAAGTTTTATAGAAATGATATTATTGAATGGAAAAGTGACTCAGGTAACACGTTCATTGAAAGGCAAGCAGTTTAGACTATGAGTCATAAAATTGGCATCACCATCTGATATAATCCAGTTGAATTCCCCCTAGAACACTTCCTGCCCTTCTCTAAAGTTTATTTTGATTTTTAAAATTTCTTTGGACCTTATATTATATTATTTGAGTGTATGAATCACCTCCTCTATTAGAAGATAAACTAAGTATAGAAATAGGGTTATATTGTACTGTACAACCTTTCAGATGAGCACATTGTTTAGTACATGCAGTAGAACCAATAAATGCCTAGGGAATACAGACTGAATGCATGAATTAATGAGGATATTAAAATTATCTAGTAAGCAAATCGACAATCATATTAGGACTAAGATAAGGCAGAATAAAGTTAATTTATGTGAAAAAGCATCCAGTCCTTCAATAAAATGTGTATGTTGGAAATTTAGAAACCCATAATTTGAGACTAAGTTCACCAAACTCATTTCCAAATAGAAAATAATCAAAGAGAGAGAGAATCTGGTGGGGAGAGAAGAGAGAAGAAATTTTATGCATTTTCAGAAAATAAAATTTGTTCTGTTTGGTTTTTCCATCTAGAGTTTACCATATTCCTCTATTAAGAAAACAACAACTAGAAGTCAAAATAATTTAATGTTTGTTAATTTTTTTAAACTGGTTCCATAAATACAAAGTAGTTCATATCTGTCTCACCAAGTAATTGCACAAGTTCAAATGTATCAAAATGGGTCTATTATATTAAAATTGTCATCACCAAATGACAACTGACAGACAGGACAAATATTTTAAACACTCTAGTTAATTTTTACCAAATTAAATACTGTTATTGATTGACTGAACATTGGATCAGGTGTCCCATCTATGATAATTGATGCATTATCTTTCATACTCTACACTTCCATCATTTGTACAACAGAGGATCTTGTAAGGATGTTTCTTCAAATATGTGTTGCCATCTGTCTTCATTATATCTCAATAGAAAGAGAAAATAGTTTCCACTAAAGGTCGGCCTTAGTTGACATCAGAGAGAGCTAATAGCACCATAGACCAAATTTAAAGACAAGCCAAATGCTATTAATAAATCCAGGGCACTTTAAGTCATGCACACACTAGATGCAAAATTGCATCGTTTGAGATTTTAGAGTCCATTTATATACATATAAATTGGCAAAGCACTTGATGCTCACCATGAAAAGTATATTTCTGAAGCATCTGTTCACTCAAAAGCATCTGTTCACTCAAAAAGTACTAAATATTCAGGAATATGTATAAATGATACTATGTACGTTATTACCTCATCCCTACCTTTAAATCCTCAAATATTAATGTGGATGACAAAAGTCAAACTTTCCAAATTTAGTACAAATATCAGTTGTTAAAAATTCAAAAGAATTTCTAACAATGGTCATAATGATTACCATTTTGGGGCTACTTATTATGTTCTAGGAACTGTGCTAAGTACTTCATCTGAATTTCTTCAGTTAATCCTCCCAAGTCTTACAAATACATATTATTTTTATCCCTATTTTATAGATGATAAAACTGGGGCTTAGAGAGATTTTTAAAAATTGCCCTAGAACAACTAGTTTTTAAAGAGCAGAGCCAGCTCTCCCCAGGTTTCATTGAGCCCAGTGCGCACTGCAACCCTTCATGTTGTGATGGACGGTACGACCATTATAAAAGCCAGTATGGAACACACTAGTGCAAGTTCTCTGCCTGTTATGCCTGGACTCCTTTCATACTATCAAAAACAGTCTAAAACCTGGTTAATTTCTTATCTTCAAAAGTATGTCACTAAGCTTTTACTTTTATTTGCTGGGGATTTTATAGGTTTGTTTTAAAATCTCCAATACCACTGACTTTACATAAATTAAAGTTTTAGATCATCCTATGAATTGGTAATATATAGGATACCCAAATGCATATAGCCCTCTCTTTTTATTTTTTTCTCTATTGTCTTACTTTATTACTGCTTCCTATCTCAAATTTGTTTTGTGCAGATAAAACGCCTGTACTTTTTACTTCTCAGCATCATCCAGAACCTAAAAGACAAGAGCGGCCATACTAGAACAAAAGATTACCAAAGGTCTTAGCTCTGGTTTGGGGACATTTGAAGCACTTGGAAAACTAAAGTCAAACTCTTTGGAAAAATTAATGTTCTTCAATCTTAAACACTTTTTTTCATAAAAGTAATGATGTCACTGTCTTTTAGATTTCATAGTTTGAAAACTCTAGAACTTGCTTGAGTCCTGGGAACAGAAGGGACATTCGGAGCCAGGAGGCAGAAGTTTGGGGGTTTTTGTTTCGTTTTGTTTTTCTCTATTTCTTCTGAATGTGGAGCTGACTTCAGGCAAATTTTTGATATAGAATAAGTTAGCCTTTGTCCTTCCCCAACTCATTGTCACACCTGGATTGCTAGATACACAGAGACACTCCTTTTCTAAACATAATCACTGTCCAGGTTTGCCCTACCTCCCAAAATATTCCATTTCAATGTAGCTGTCCTCATTTCATGGACTCATTCACAGTAACATATGAATGTGAATATGTGAACTGATGACCCTTCAAACAACCCAGATTGAATTATAGCCTCAAGAGGATTTTTTTAAGCCATGAAAATTCCGATACATGTAAATTCAGGGAGCAGAAATTAGTAAAGCAAGAAATGCAAGCAGCATGAGGGAAAATGTTCTCCAAAATGGGATGCCAACATTGGAAAATGGCATCTGCCTGCATGTCTGCCTGAGGGAAGTCTGTTCCTCCGTTGTCCTTTTTCTTAGTTTTTTTCCTTCCTGTGTTGGTGAACCACAGGGTCTTAAAAAGACTTTTTAACCTGCAGTTGTAACCACAGGGCACGTGTTGGGTAGGAGATAAAGTTGTTAACTCCCAGGAGGGAGAAGTCTAGACTGAGGAGCTGTTGGTACACACAAGACCATCTGCAAAGACTTTATTTATAAGCCAGTAAAAATCTATAATAGAAAAGAGGTTAAAATACATAGAATTCTAAATTCTGGTACTTTGTGTAAAAATTCTACCTTCCAGCATGCTGTCCCAAACTGTGAATTAAATGCCTAAAGATGGTTTTATATATTTAGTCTCTGTAACTGTCATTGTCCTCTCTCATTATCAAAACTTCCTGTCCTGTTTGAAATGTTTTTGTCTTGAATGCCTCTTTTAATATGTATGGTGAAAAGCCTGCCATATATTAATGTAAGAAGGTCAAAATCCAAGTATTTCCTGTCTTCCAAGTTGTTTGGGATAAAACTTCAAGTGGAACAATAGCATTCACCCTTACAAATTATAATTACTTATTTTCTGTTGCTTCCAACTGGTCATATCAATTTTGATGTATTATTTGTACAGTTCAGATCATCGGAATACTCTCAATAGTTCAGTAACACTGCAAACACTAATTTCATGGAATTTCTCTATTTGTCAAGGGATGGGGATAGAATAGGATAAGATTGTTTATGCCTCCCTCTGGGTTAGTTTCTGGTTAGCAATAAGACCGGATGCAGCCTTAGGACTCAGCTCTGATGTACCGCCTGCTGGCTTCTCTGAGATTACAGATGTTTGGCAGGAGATGAAAGTAGATTCCACTATGCTGTCCCTTCTCTGAAGCCCAACTTGAATGAAGTATCAGAATGGTGCTTCAGTCTGGATACGCACTCCAGGCATGTTCCACATTAGTTTGGATTGAGTCTACACCTACTGTCATGTGGTCAGACTGCCGGATTTCACTGTAGGCCAAATTTGCATACGAGGTAACAAGTGGCAGACATGCACTCTGGAGCCAGAATTGGCAAGGTTTGTGGGAGTGTGAGAACCACAGCCAAGTCAGAGACACAACTCTTCCAAGAATCCCATTGGTTGAAAGCAATTTCTTATCTGGTTTGTCTGTAGGGTTATAATCAGATCTCTATAACTATTAAATAAAAACCAGGTAAAGTGACAGTATTATCAAGGAACCATCTACAGCAGAAATAAACAAATAGCATCGGAAGGACGAGTTTTGTGAGAATCTTGACTTAATTTCTTCTTTCCTGGAGATTTTAAGATACACAGGAAACCGTATTTTGATTGAGATCTTGTAAATTCCTGAACACGTTTACATAATGGACACATGTTATTATAACAAATATAGGACATGCCAAAAGTAGCAAAAGCTATTTTATGGCCTGAAAAATGCAAGCAATGTATATAACTATGGCCTTTTTCTTCTGGCATTTAAGATAAAATGGGATTAATTAGTGGAGAGTTGTAGCTGGGATATATGCAAGATAAAATTTAGCATGGAATTGGTCAAGATAAGGAGACGAAGGCAAAATATTATTTAGGAAAGTCCTCATCACAAGAAAAAAAATTGTAACTATGTACAGGAATGTTTATTAACTAGACTTATTGTGGTGATCATTATATACAAATATCAAATCATTATGTTGTACACCTGAAACTAACATAACGTTAAATGTTAATTACACCACAATAAAAAAATATATGATTTAGGACTTACAATGTCTTTGAAGTTTATGCTGAATTTGAGAGAAACAGCTAGTCCTTATGATTTGAAAATAAAGCATCCACCTTAAAAAAGAAAAAAACTTCCTACAACTAATATAAGCTAAGACACACTTTTAAATCCCTCTTTTTTCCAATTTTTAAATGACAGTGGGGAGGATATGTATTTGGAAAATAGAATGGAGCCCATTCCAGAAGAAACTAGGTAAATACTTTTTTAATGAATGATAATACCACATATTCAAAATCAACCTAATATAAAAGTATATAGCACAAATGTTATAAATAGCAGCTGCTCAATTAACATTTACTGAATTAATTGAAAAGTAAAAGTAAAACTTTCTAATAAAAAGAATGAGCATTTTGACAATAAGACAGATAAATTGGGTGTATAACACTGAACAGTAAACATATAGAAAAACACAGAACCTAATGAGGAGCTACTTGAATAAATAAATCACAACTTCAGTCACACACAATGACAGGAAAACTTACTTAGATAGTTCAAATTTTGGTAATCAATGGCACCTATAAGGCATTGAGCCAGATGCAGAAAAAAATTTTTAAAGAAAAAGAAACAATAAAAACAACACAAAAAGAAACACAAATGTGAGATTTGTAGCTTCTTGAAAAGGGGGGGCTAATTCCAGATAGAACATGTGAAAAGAGGAAAAGGATACTGAATCCAATTGAATGGTTTTCTTTGTGATCTCATTTTTTTTTCTGTCTTCCTTTTATTTTTTATTTTTTATTTTTTTATTGAGTTAATGATAGGTTACAATCTTGTGAAATTTCAGTTGTACATTAATGTTTGTCAGTCATGTTGTAGGTGCACCACTTCACCCTTTGTGCCCACCCCCCACCCCACCTTTCCCCTGGTAGCCACTTATCTGTTCTCTTTGTCCACATTTTTAAATTCCTCATATGAGTGGAGTCATACTGAGATTATCCTTCTCTAACTGGCTTATTTCACTTAACATAATTCCCTCAAGGTCCATCCATGTTATTGCAAATGGGATGATTTTGTTCTGTTTTACAGCTGAGTAGTATTCCATTGTATATATATACCACATCTTCTTTATCTATTCATCTGTTGATAGGCACTTAGGTTGCTTCCATGTCTTGGCTATTGTAAATAATGCTGCAGTGAACATTGGGGTGCATAGAACTTTTGGGATTGCTGACTTCAAGCTCTTTGGATAGATACCCAGTAGTGGAATAGCTGGGTCGTATGGTAGTTCTATTTTTAGTTTTTTGAGGAATCTCCATACTGTTTTCCATAGTGGCTGCACTAGTTTGCATTCCCACCAGCAGTGTATGAGGGTTCCTTTTTCTCCACACCCTCTCCAACGTTTGTTACTATTAGTTTTAGATATTTTTGTCATTCTAATGGGTGTAAGGTGATATCTTACGTGATCTCATTTCTTAAGGTCAATTCTCAATAACAAGGATTTTTCCCCAAAAATAGATTATCTCCTTACATTTAAGCTCAATATGCTACCTAAACATCTCCAACATCTTTAAAACTTTATTAAAAGTTCAAAATATTCATCATAGGAATAATTTTCTAAGACTGACTTTGGGTACAGAACACCGCCTACTATAGAATGTTACAAATAATTTACACGCATGCTAGGTGTGTCCTTCACAGATAAAACTGCTAATTTCCATGACACATGGCATGTCAGAAAATATCAGCAAGGATGATAAAGTCTAAAAAAGCAAGCATTTTTTTTCTGACTCATAGAGCAGCTTTAAGCACTACAGGAGTTCATCCCAAATATGTAAGATTCCACGTTCAAATCTCATAAGGAAAAAAATCACTGAACAGCATTAGTTCGGAAGGTCCCAACAAAATGAAGCTTTAGAAATTAGCCATGCGTGTGCATAAAATAAGCAGCTAAAACAATTTGGAAAGAGGTTTCTCAGAAGCTTTTCTTGTCTGCTCTTTACCTTTCAAAATTCAGATACGTGATTTTTATTGTCTCTCTGGCTACCAAACATCCCTACCAAATAAATTTTTCTCTAAAAGGTAACACTTCAATGAAAAACTATTGTAATCACGTGTTTTGGTTGAGTTCATTTTAAAAACACGCTTGGAGCTTCAAAATACCAGTTGCTCAATACAGCGCCTTCTGCACTGACCCATTTCTAAATATGGATTTTTCTCTTCTTTTGCAAGTAAGTGAGCAGTATAAGGACAAGTGACAACTTTCTAAACAAACTTTTACTTTAAGAAATCTAGGGAAGAATGTAAGTTATAATCATTGCCTTTTACTCTTTTCAGCTCCAAACATAACAGAGGAATAGTTCTGATTATACTGTTGGTGAAAATATGCCCATATCACAAATCTTGAAACAAAAAACTCAAATGACATTTAAGTTTCTCCACATCTCACCGTTGCATGACAAATCACATTAGCAGATCTCCCTTTCTCACTACAACCTTGAAATACGCCCAAAATGGATTGTGATTTGAAACAAAAGTTTATCTGTCTCTACGTTTTTCTTTTTTCTTTTCTTTTCATTTCTTTTGGTCAGCACAAAGATAATTACTTCAGGCTTTCTTAAAGGATAAATAGACTTTCCATAAGAAGTGCACTGAAATTATGGGATAAAGTAATAAATGTACTATTTGTTTCAGAATCTAAAGAATTTGAGTCACAACATGTTTTTCATTCTGACGCATACACTATTTCATATTAGTCCTATTTGCCCACTTTCTGCTTTTATTAACTGAAAGATGAAATAGATTTGCCAAGGACTCTAAGACTATATTTGTCCTATTTGATTTTTCAAAACTCCAAAGAGGCAAATAAATATTTCCCTATGCAAGAAGAATACCAAAAAAAAAAAAACCTTTGTCAGTTCTTTTATTAATTTTATAATCAAAAACATATGCCTAAAAACTGTGAGCTCAGAAAAGTCAAGGGTACCATACTCATCTTTGTAACCCAACACCAGAAAAGTGTCTTGAACACATTAGGTATTCCAAAAATGCTTCCAAATAAATTAGGAATTACTATATGGCGGGGGGCATCAAATATAACTGAGAAATCATGCATTTACCCATTATAATTTATATCAATAGTACATTTAGTCATAAATCTTAACCATTTTATCCTCCTTTTCAATGTCCTTCTACTCAAATGAATTTGCTTTCAAGAACAGGTGAGCCTCCAAAGATGATGTGCTCTTGTAGCCCAACAGATTAATGTTAAGAAACCAACATTTAGCACTTAATTTTGGCCATGTAACCCAACGCTACCAGTTTAGTTTTCTCACAAAATATCACAAATTTGTAATTATTTATTCAAAGTGGATTTGATCTCCTTAAACTATGAGCCCAAGCAAGTTAAGAAAAATAAAAGAATAATGTAATCATTAAGTAAAATTACCATGAAATGCAAATAGAGCATTGGACAATGGATGTCAAGGTAAGATTATAAAATTTCAGTACATAAAAAGAATAATTTAAAGAAAATTTTCTATTTGTATACTTGAGTTAATTGGAATTTAGAAGGCATGAAATGCCTTATTAGAATATATGTCAAAATATTTATAAATGTATTTCAATATAGTGAACTGTAATAGCTATTGATTTTTTTTCCTACCCAGAACACTTTTTCATCCTTACGTGTCTATGAACAGTGCTTCCTTTGTATTGGGGAAACTGTTCTCCACTCTATGTGGTCCTGGTGAGGCTATCAATCATGACGCCTCCTCCCTCTCCACCTTGCTCCCAACCTCTTGTCGTGGGGGTAGGCGTGTTACTCAGGCTGGTCCAAATATGTGGACAATATAATTGTCATAGGAATGAGCGCTTGACCCAACTGAGTCACTCAGAGTCCTCATCTGGGACCCAGTATCCTGATGTCCAGAGACAACAGCTTTCCCTTTCCAATGGCCTCGCTAAGTAAGGCCCTTGTAAGCCTGAAATCTTGGGCAATTACCTTCATCTGACATTCATTTGAATAAAGAGAGAATGAGGCGAATAGAATCATATGCAAAATTTACAAGGAGAGAAGACCCTAAGAACATAGATTGATTCCCTGGACCCAACTGTGACCGAGGCAGTTTCCTCCTCTGGACCACCCAGTTATATAAGCCAATAACTTGCTTTTTTTCCCTTTAAGCTAGTATGAACTTGATTTCTGTCACTTGTAACCAAAGTATTAATATAGTGGAACATAAATAAGAGGATGAAATCAAAATTATATGGAATCAGAAGTCAATTCAAAATAAAGTATTTTCGGGCAAAAATGAAAAAAGAAGTTGATTTTTTTTTAATGCTTAAATACACCATAAAAATTACAAAAAATAAACAAATACTTTCAAGAAGCATGGATTTTATTTCTTCATTCGTTAATAAATATGAATTAAGCAACGACTACTTACCCAACACTACATTAGCCACTAGGCAGAAAAAGGAGCAGCGAGGAAATACAGTCCCAACCTTCCTACCATTAATGTGAAAGACGTTATAGTGAGATACCTCATCTATAGTCAGCACTAAAGATCCTCAGATAAACAGAAGCCCAGAAGAATCTGATTTATAGTGAGCTGCACATTATAGACAATCCTTTTTTAAAGGAGTCCTAGAAACTGACTTCCAATTTTGAGTAAGTCCTACCAGTTTGAGTTTATTTGCCTGTGAATATATCTCTGTAGTTAGCTCAGACTTTAGGTTTTTCATCAAATCATGATTTTATAAATAGAGATTTCCACCACTAAGCAGTCAACATTCATAGTAGAACCTGCTCAAATCACTTAAGGTAAGGTCTTATCAGAATGTTTATTAGCTACCCTCTTGCACAAAAATGATTTGCCCGTAGAGAAAACAACTTTGCAATGTCTTCTCATTCCATTAAAACATAGTTTAGACACTTTTCTTAGATACTTTTCAAAAAAAAATAACAACAATAGACATGACTGAGAAAAACAATTTGGCTCCAAAGGTCAGACGAAGCTTCTATTTCCAGCATTATGAATGAGGATACTTTTTGAAATGTATATTGTACTTTTTTCCATTTATAAACAATCTATTACAGTTTTATTTAAATTCTGTACACATTTGAGTGATCCTCCCCTTCTATTTATGCTCCAATACTTCCCCATTAGGTACTTAGGAACTCTGGCATTAGCTGCCATCACCTAGGATGTAGTGTTCTTAATTCTTTTGGATCAGGGTTATTTATAAAACCAGCTTCATGACTGATTCAACTCTTCAGCTTAATACTTTCTGAGGTACTCCATCCAAAAGAAAAAAAAACATGGAAATAATTGCAAAGAGTAAAACGTCCATGTCTTTTTTTTTTTAAGAAAAAAGGTGGGAGAGGGGGTTTCCACAGAGCATTTTGATTTTTATTCTTTCCATATTATTCACCAACCGTGGATTTGTTTTATTTTGAATGTTTTCTTCCACAGCACTGCATTGTGAAACACTGAACTAGAAACCACGTGGTACTCACGTCAGTCTGATCTATGCTAGTTTGCATAAAATTTCATTTTCAAATAAAAGTCCTAAAATCATCGTTCCAACAAACCAAAAACAATTGTTTCACATTCTGAGATCTTAAAGACAATCTTAAGTAAAAAAAAAAAGAAGAATTACATCCTTGTGCTTGTGGGCAACGGGAGGAGAGAAAGAACAAGAGGAGGAACAATGACTCAATTCTGGAGTTTTCTGACTTGAACATTTCACTGGACCTCCATTTCCCTCAGGGACATCTCCGACTGGGATTTCTTCCCAAGCCCCATTCGCCTTCTCTTTCCACCCTTCTGCCAATTCCATTTTGTCCTCTCACACTCTGGGCCCCTCTAGAAAAACAGCGTTCACTTTCACTGCTCCTAGTGATTCATATTAGTCAGGGACGGAATGCCCAAGTTACATTTGATTCCCCTCTCTGTCCTTTTCATCCTATATCCAGTGAGTTCTCAGGTTCTATTAACTTTTTAAAGCTTCCCAAATTTACCTTTTTGTTTCCATGTTCACTGCCATCACAATAATAACAGCAGCAATTAACATGTATCCGTTAATATTTGCCGGAGCCTTCAGAGCCTGACTCAGTAAGAGAAAATAGTTTCATACCTAGAGGTTCAGCCCCACCCTGTTCCTGACATGATTCTGACCAGGGCAGAGAGTTTATTAGGTGCTTCCCTCGAGGTCCTTGACCTAGTTACATTGTGAAAGACCTAGAATCCCAGTGCCTGAAATTAGCCCTAAGGAACTATGGTCCACTGGGGATGCTGTTTCCCCCTTAACAACTAGGTTTCTACTTTGAATCACTAATTAGCACTACAAGTTCCCCCACAAGAATTGTGGCTCTTTTTTGAACACAGGGTCCTGAAATTCTACATGGTTTTTGTCATGGGAATATTGAATCTCCTTTCCCAGTTGTTGGCTGGATCCTATTCCCATGGCCTGAGGATTTAGAACTAGGGCACAGCCAAATACCTGACTTTGGGTAGCTACTCAATCTGGAAATCCTTGTTGTTATCACCCACTTGCTAGATCTGATCCTCTCATATATCAATGACGTGCCCTTTTAAACCTAAGTAACTGATCATTTAGAACGCTGGCCAACTCTGTCAGTGGACTGCCCTACAGAAGGATCAATAACCCCGTCTTACGTGGTCCTACCTTCCTGCCATTCCTAGCTTCCTACCACATTACAGGATGTACACAAGGTCACATGGCTAGGCAGTGGCAGAGCTGGAATTCATACCCAGGTCTTCCTATTCCCGATCTCATACTGTCTCCACTATATTAGGTTTCCTTTTACCATGTTTCACAAGGACTATTGTGAGAATGTATAACACAGCTTTCCATCTTCCAAATCATCCTATTCATTACCGTACAAGTACTCTTCCTAAATGTTCACTGTTATCATATAAATCTCATGCTCTAAATTAATTTTCCATGGTTCCCCAATTATTTATGAAATAAGTACCAATTACCCATCCAAACAGTTGAGGGGCTCCATAATCTGGATCCAGCTCACCTGTCAATGTTTATCCCCCACATCCCTCCATAATTCAAGCCAAGCCACACTCCCTCCTGTGCCTCAGTTACTCAGCCCACGCTGTTCCTGAAGTTGTATATTTCTGTTTCTAATTAAATCGACTCCAATCGTCAGAGCACAGTTCACATTCCACCACAAAAAGCCTTCCATAACTTCATATAACCAAACTGAGTCCATCCTTATGTCAACTTTACTCTAGCCATATTGGCATTTTAACACAAATTGCATTACAGGACTTTTTTTTATCACATAGGGTGACTCACTGAAATTTTCCTCCCCAAAATCCCCACACTTTGTAATTCTTGCTGGGGACTACTGTATTCCAAACCTCAAATTATCACTATTTTTAAGCCCTTTTAGAATAATTTGTCTTGTTTAAGTTTCTGTCCTGCCTTCCAAGCTTAACACAATACCCTAAGCATAGTAACAGCTCAAGAAATGAGCATGGCTTGCCAAGCGGTGCCATGTCCACACCTGGGATCTGAACCAGGGAACCTCAGGCCGCCAAAGTGGAACGTGCAAACTTAACCGCTGCGCCACTGGGCTGGCTTGTTTCTCCTTTTTTTTAACTACAATGAAGAAAGGCTCCAAAAGAAAACTCCTGTCCTTTCTGATGAAGAAGATGATTCTAGACAAACTATGTCTTAACGAAATGTGACATCTTATACAGTAAGGGCACCAGACCATCGAGGTTACTGAATTTTGGTGGGCAAGGGAGGGAAGACAAAGAAAACAAGAAAACCATGTTATCAATTTTTCTCAATTAAAGATTAACTTCAAAGAAATTAATGCACTGAAATTAAGCCTGGATGTATTTAAATAACTTCTAGCAGGAAAAGTAATCTATCAATTTAGCAAATATTTTCCCATCATAGTACCAAACGTCTGAAAAAGTTAAGTTTCCTGATTTCTTCCATTTGCATAGCTTCATGTAAATACATTCCACAGTACAATTTTATCTGTTAGCTTGGTAAATCATCAAGAATACAGGGGTAGTCTCTTCTCTCTGTCTTTACTCTGAAACAGACACACTATATTTGTTTTAAATACCAAATATAATTTTTTCAAGATAAGACGTTACTTTGTAAGTATAAAGTGCAATTCAAATTTAAGGCAGAATTATAGCTTTTGTATATTATCGGGGTGGAGCAATCTCTGCCTTGAAGAGAGATCAAGTGCTTGAATTGCTTTAAATTTCTACAAAGTGAGCAAAAATCTCAAGCTATCATGTTGATAAATACCTCAACCATTAGTGAGATCGACTTAGGTTGTAATGGCTCCGTTTGTCCGCCTGTCGACCCTGCCATGTTACTGCCAGTGTTTCCCCAGAGGCTAGCTTCCCTGAGGATAATTTATTCCCCCTTTTGTGACAAAAGAGCTGAAGTTTAACTATATTGAGATGAAAGCTATAACCATCAGCCCCCTCCAGATGAAACTCACAGGGCTTTGTTCGCAATTTGTGGCTAAAATAACACAAATCTTTCCAATTTCATGCTAAATCTTTCAACAGAACTTATTCAAGCTAAAGTCCATCAATAACTTCAGCAAGAAAAATTGTAATTAGGGGGCCGGCCCAGTGGCGCAGCGGTTAAGTGCACACGTTCTGCTTCATCAGCCATGGTTCCCGGGTTCAGATCCCGGGTGCAGACATGGCACTGCTTGGCAAGCCATGCTGTGGTAGGCGTCCCACATATCAAGTAGAGGAAGATGGGCATGGATGTTAGCTCAGGGCCAGTCTTCCTCAGCAAAAAGAGGAGGATTGGCAGCAGTTAGCTCAGAGCTAATCTTCCTCAAAAAAAAAAAAAAGAAAAATTGTAATTAGAAATTCCATTCTAAAGTTTCCCTAATACAAATAAAAAGATGAAATTTAACAAATAAATGTAATAAAACAACATCACCTTTATCTCCCCTGGTGGTCAACTACTAATTTCTTGAAAGAGGAATCTGTGGTGATAACCCATAAGAAGAGAGTTTTGAAAAGCCAATTAGTCACCTGGAGAATTTTGAATTAAACCTTTTATAAACAGAAAAAAAAAATCCAAAGGGAATACCCAGAGAGTTCTTTTCTCCTTCTTAGTATAATTATAAAAATAATTGCAAATTCCCAAGCATGATAAATTCCATTTAAAATATAATCCATTGATTTATTTATAGGGTCCAATTATCCTCCCTTCTGTACTGTCCATTCAGTTTCCTATATTTTAAAACAAATCACAGTTGTAGAGTATTTATCTTGAATCCAGCTATAAAAATATTTAGTTTTTTACACTACAATTTTTTCCTAAAAATTAAACACAATAATATATGTAAACTCCTAAAATAATTTAATCTTTGTTCCATTCTGCATTTACATTTGGCCTGTCCACTGGAAGTACTGATACGTGATAGAACCAAATTCTACGTTTTCTCTGAAAATCTCCATTAATTAGGGGGGAAAAAAGCCCAGGTGTAACTAGAAAGGAATTCAATAAATCTCAGTCTGTGTTTCTGAAAAACATATTATTTAAAGAGAAATTTTAAATGCTAGAACCAAATGTCAGAAGAAACTGGATTTTTTTCATTCAATAAATACCTAACGATTAAAGGAAAAGCTTTGGCTTAGAGAATATATATTATTCCCTTGCATTTTAGGATGGTGTTTACCAAAATATCGTAAATACTTAATAGCAACTGTTCCTAGCGCTTCTAGCAAAAGGCAGTAAAATGAAACATAAACCTCAGCTGTGAAAGCCCCGGAGTTTTGCTTTGCATTTCATCACTCCACTTCCCCATGGCCTGTTTAGGTTAACCCAGATTCTAACGATCACCAGAGACAGCTCCACTGAATTCCAAACAGGAATATTATGAGCTCCAGCGAAACTGTTCATCATTAAAATGGAAAGAGCAACAACAGCCGTCGAGTACTCAGCCTCTGGCTCCAGTCGCCTGACTGATCCCTAAGAAACACCATATTTGGAGGAGGGGTAATCACACATTCCAATCCAAATTTTTATTTCATACTTCTTCCACAAAGCCTATAAAACTTTCACGATATCAAGGCGGTGAGGAACTCTATGCGCAAAGGATGGAAGTGTCTAAGACTGTTTATGAAAATCTTAAACTTGAAATCACAAACCCAGGCTCACAGAGCTCAGTTTGCAAGAACTACTACTACGTCTCACTTACAAACAAAATCCAGATCTTTAGAACTATACTGTGTTCGAAACAGCAAAGCAATGTCCTTCTTAATCTCTTTCTTCAAGATAATGACCACCTGAACTGGACATCAAGATTACTTCTTACAGTTTAAAATGTATCTAAAATTATGAGCCTTTCCTGCTCCCCAGAGAAATACTCACAGAATTAATGATTCCCTTAAGAGCTTGAAATCCACCTGTGACAGGGAAAACTTGTTCCTTGGAATCAGCAATTCTTTCGAGCTTTAGAAAAAGGAGGAAAATTTAAATTAAGGGGTGGTTGAGACATACAACACTTTATATACTTCATTACATTTCAGTTATGTTCATCTGAAAAATTAGTTTTGTTTTCAGTAAGGAAACCTATCAAATCAGACATTATTAACGTGGGGCTCAAGACACACAGCCATTTTTATAGAAAATCTTTTAACAAGTGATTAGTGTCATAATAAGTCATCAGTGGAAAGAATCTGATAAACTCTCCTTAAGACAATTATGTGACTTAAAGTTTGTAGATTTGCTGTACTCACCTGAGCTTGTTCAAAGTCAAGGACACCAACACAATAAACTCTAGCCCCAAGTGACCTGGATAACTTTGCCTTGGGAGATTGGGGGAGAAAGAGAAAGAGAGAGAGAGAGAGAGGTGAATTATTCAGATATCAGGCCATACATGCAGAGATACTCAGCAAAGTACACTGGGGTGTAAAGAAGAGTTTCAGTTCAACACTCACCTCTTTCTCTGCATATGATGGCACCAGACCATCCAGCTTACCATCTGTCAGAGCAATTATGATACTGGAGGTTTTTAAGCCTCCTGCTTTCTGAATCTGATCATTTGCCTGAAAATGAAGAATAATTATCCAACTCACAATTTAATCTTAACTTTTAAGCAGCATGTTCCATCAAGCTGAATTTGAAGTCTGATAAAATCAAAATATTATAGACTGGCTTTTCAAACAGAGTATTTGGGTTAACTATTTTATTTGAAATATGCATATATTCACATTGTAGAGTAGTTACTACTAGGTTTAAACGATATAGATTCTTAGCTTTGGGTGACTAGTCTGAATATAACCACAGAGAAAATGGAAAATTCCTTAAAAGGCAAAATGCCATACAAACTTTTCTTATCACCACAGTAAATAACGTTTTTTATCAGTCTCATCCCTAAAACCACTAAAAGCCTTTAAAAAATTTTTTTTTACAATAAACATGTAATGGAGTCTATGAGTTTTACTAGAGAGTTATAATTTATTTCATTACAGAATAAGAAAACATTCTCTCCCATACTCATAAATGTGAAAGAACTTACTAGCTTTAGTCCTTCATGGATGTACGTCTCTCCCACTGGACGAACATGTTTTAAATCCTCCAAGCCTTGACTGATTTTGCCTCTGAAAATAATGTATTATAATATTAAACAAAAGAAAAATGCGCAAAGATCACAATAAGCACTTCTCAGAAAACATGGCAGTATTGCAACTAAGGTGTCTTTGGTAAGAAGGAAAGAACACGGGTTTTGAGGGCAGATAGCTCCTCATACTTCTTGTCATTTTAGTGAATATTTAATAACAGCTGTATTTAATTACAAAAAAATAAAATAAAAGTACTAACAATGTGAAATGTCTTTAAAAATTTAAGTATATTCTAGGCATTTTGAGCTGAGAACAGATATCTTCGATCATGTTTACTTTACTAAGTGCAAAGGAGTAAAACATTTTCCTTCATCCAAAAAAAAAAAGCCAAGGATTGAGCAGTTCGGCTTAAGTGAGAAAGTATTTTTGAAGCACTCACCCCACCTCCTTACAAGCTGGAAATTTTCTTTGTTACCTGCAAATTCCTAAAGCACTACTTAACCCTTACTTACAGAAATTAACAGTTTGTACTTTATTCTCTCAGAGTCATAAGTCTCACGGTCTAGTCATTTTGTACCATCTCCTCACTCATCCAGACACCAGCTCATTCTCTTGAACACTGTAGGTACTTAATACATACTTGATGAACAAATAAAAGAATAAATGGGTGGATGGATGATAATGGACTCTTGAGAGAGGCAATATGAATTAAAAAGGTGAAAAACCATAGAATAATCTTTTCCATCGCTACTAATTAGTCGTCCCGATGGGGTTTGTCTAAATGAAGTATGACTACAACGTTGAGCTATTTTGTGTGTTTGAGTAAGAAAAGACCCATTTTTCAGTTTTTTTAATATAGGTTCCAATGACCTCTTTAAAAATAAAGAAACCACAAGAATCTTAAAAGAGAAATACAATAATGTTGCAAAAGTAATCCAAAATAAACTCAAAACTTCCTTTTAAAATTTTAAATTTAAAAGATCAGCAGAGACCTTCTTAATATATTATTTTCAGAATTTTCATTTTTAAATAGAAACAAAGAAAAATATCTTGCAAAATAAAAAAATCTTGAAATGGTAAACTGAAGTATAATGCTTTAAATAAAACATGAAGAATACTCACACTACTGAGGATGATAGATAAAAGGAACTTAATTATAAAAAGTGTATTATGTGAACATCAAGGAACTTACAAAATTATATATATATACACACACACACATATATGTATATATGTATATGTGTATATATGTATATATCATATGCTATTAAAATATATGTCAAAAATAGTAAAAAATAAATTATTTTGTCATGCTCCAATGTTGTGTTTCAAACATTTGAAATAAATGAGTCATTCACTGGAGCCTCACTCACATTTTAAAAGTAACTTATTGATTATATTTTAGTATTGTAATGTAAATTATAATCAGATAAGTTCTCCATCTCAAGAAGTTTCCAGCAAACACAAGACAACTTTCAAAGTATGATCCTAATCTTCCCCCTTCATGATTTAGTCATCTCTACCACCCATGTTGATTAAAAACATCCTACTGTAAAATATTTTAACTAACTTAATTTAATTTAGTATTTTTACTTTTTAACTAGACTGGAAGTTTACAGTGGGCTATCACCATACCTAATATTTATAATATATCTCCCTACTCTGCAAGTAAACTTAATTACAATGCCTTTTACAAAGTAAGTGTTCAACAAATTTTTGAGTCTACCACAGGAAAAAAGCTCATAATTCCAAAGATGATGGAGTAAATTACATAATTTATAAGCTTGTTTTATCTAAATATTTATGTTTAGTATCTACAGAAACAACTTGAAACTGATTCTGTCTGAATGCAGACAAAAACCAAATATTTGGTGCTTTCCAGAAATGAGTGGCAGCATGTGCTTAAGCATTAATGTTTGCTGCCAAAAGGGAAATGAAAAAGACAACTGAAATTCAAGTTTACACAGATAGATTTTGTATGGTAAAAATCGCCCTCCCCTTTCAGTTCAGATTTAGCTCACCATTACTTCTGAGGACAAGACAACACCAGCAGAAGACCCTAAGCTGAAGGAACCTGCCAAATGTGGGATTCACAGTCTTTGGGGAAGGTGGGCCTCTGCTGGCTTGTTTCATTGGAAGAGGCAGAGCACCTCCAGCTTTTCTATCCATATTCACCTGCCGCCATAAGATTTAACCTGCACTGAATCCCATTATTACTTTTGCAGCTGCACAGTCATAGGAGGAAGTGTTCCTTGCTCACAGCCAATAACATCAACACATGTGCGTCCTGGTCTTGTCTCCTTCCAGGATAACTACACAGTCTGTCAGCCTGTCCCCCATCAACAAGTGTCACTTTAGGGAAAACAGAAGCTAAAACAAGACAGGACAGATCCTTCGAATGACAGGCCTTCGAAAGATCTCAAGCAACCAAAATAAGTTCTAAATTTCTCTACTAGAAAACGGTTAATGGGGGGAAAACAAAGGGATGTAGTAGGTTGAAAACAAAGTTCATTCATCTATACTGTGACTAAAAGAAAACTCTAAAGGAAAACAAGGGAGAACATAATAAAATAAAGAAGAAAAGATGTACATGTTCTAAAGACCAGCTCAAACCCAACATCTTAGAAGATCAGCCTTACTGAGTTTGGCTTTAATGTTATGCCTTCAACTACAAGGAGTAGCAATATTGAAACTACTTTGGTATTTGTTGTGAAGCTGTAGTCAAGGATGCCGCTATCCTGACACACAATGTGCCCTATAAGGTCTTGCGGTACACGTTTCTTGTCATCCCTGAGTAATCGCTATATACTTCCTCCTTCCTGCTAACCACGACTACGTAAACTGTTTCTTGCCCCGACTATCGCGAAGCCCACAGTAAATTTGTTACTCATTCACAAAATACTGCTAAGTTCCTGTCGTTATCATGTTGGAACTTCCTCTTTTCCTAGATCTTAACTTTTCTTTTTATATGTTATTTTCTGCAGTGTTGTTATGTTCTGTATAGCTTCAAATACATTTCGGAAAAGAGGCAGAATTTAAACAAATAAAATGAGATATTAAACTTCTGATTTTTTTTTTGTTGAGAATCAGAGGACCAAATTCTACAATCAACTCTTCTTTAGTTTATATTTGTATTGATTGGAGAGAGAGAGGGGAAAAAAGGCAAATACACACTGACATTTTTTTTAATCTATAAAATTAACACCTCAGGGGGCTGGCCCCGTGGCCGAGTGGTTAAGTTCGCGCGCTCCGCTGCAGGCGGCCCAGTGTTTCGTTGGTTCGAATCCTGGGCGCGGACATGGCACTGCTCATCAAACCACGCTGAGGCAGCGTCCCACATGCCACAACTAGAAGGACCCACAACGAAGAATATACAACTATGTACTGGGGGGCTTTGGGGAGAAAAAGGAAAAATAAAATCTTTAAAAAAAAAAAATTAACACCTCAGCTCTGTTAGTATCTCTCAAATTTCTCTCTGTTTTGTAGGGAAAGGAAAAGATAAAAAGGGAAGGGAAAGGAAAAGATGAGAAGGGAAGAAAACATAGCAACTACAACTGCCACGCACTGTACCACATCAATGACTTTTCTCCATCCATACAATACTTTGGATTATGGAAGGTGTACACGAAATCATAACTAAAGTAAAGAAATTTTTACTTTAATGGTGGCATAATAATAAAATGGTATAATAAAATGGTTGACAGAGAATTCTAACTTGCCCAAAAAACACAATTAAGGCATAATTTTAAGTCCCTTCTACTTCTGACTAAGGATACATGTTTCTACAATGTATCTGTATAGTACCTGAACTTCCTAATGCACATCATCTTAACTTTCCAGATTTCAAAGATCTTTTCAGATTTCAGTCAGTCTACACACATCTGCTGAGCACCTTCCACGTGTGGACACTGTGATTCTATATGGTGCCATGAGAATGACTTACACATAGTCCAGTGGCTACTCACACACATCTCTACAGATATAGTATAGTTCTCCAGCCTGGCGTCACCTCAAGAGCTTTTTAAAAAATCTCTTCAAGGCTCTAATTGAAGAGATTCTAATTACTTGGTTTGTGATGGGGTCAGGGTATTTTTCGGAAACTCCCCAGAGTATCCTAATGTGCAGGCAGAATGAAGAACCTCTGATCTAATCTAATTTAAAACCTTTCCATGTTGTTGGAATGCTCTTTACCTTACCTATTTTGCCAGTCCTTCTATTGAAGGGGTTTTTGAGTAACTAGGATAATCTTTAAAACTAAAATACAATACGTAAAGAACTCATATAACTCAGCAATAAAAAAATGAACCACCTGATCAAAAAATGGGCAGAGGATATGAACAGACAGTTTTCCAAAGAAGATATACAGATAGCCAAGAGGCACACGAAAAGATGTTCAACATCACTAATTATTAGGCAAAGGCAAATCAAAACCACAATGAGATCTCACCTCATACCCATCAGAATGACTCTTATTACAAAGATAAGAAATAACAAGCATTGGAGAAGATGTGGAGAAAAGGGAACCCTTGTACAACCGCTGGTGGGAATGCAAACTGGTGCAGCCACTATGGAATACAGTATGAAGATTTCTCAAAAATTAAAATAGAAATAACATATGATCCAGCTATTCCACTGCTGGGTATCTATCCAAAGAACATGAAAACACTAATTCGAAAATATATATGCACCTCTATGTTCACTGCAGCATTATTCATAATAGCCAAGATTTGGAATCAACCTAAGTGCCCATCAACAGATGAATGGATAAAGAAGGGACAGTGTATATATATATATACCATAATACCCTTGAGGGTATTGTGCCAAGCAAAATAAGTCAGACAGAGAAAGATAAATACCGTATGATTCCACTCATATGTGCAAGATTGACAAACAAATAAATACACAGATACAGAGAACAGATTGGTGGTTACCAGAGGATAAGGGGTTGGAGGTAGGGTGAAAGGGGAAAAGGGGCACATATGTATGATAACAGATGGAAACTAGATTTTTGGTGGTGAACAGAATGCAGTCTATACAGAACCCAAAATACAAGGATGTACACTCGAAATTTATACAATGTTATAAACCAATGTGACCTCAAGGAAATAAAAAAATTTTAAAAAAGAACAAAGTCCTCAGATTCCATTGACAAACATGGACAGCACCTACCAGAACACTCAGACATGAGAAGAGGTGGAACCAAACAAGAGCATCTGCCTCAACTCCTCTCGTCCCCCAGGAACTAAGCCAGGCTACAGCCAACGTTCAGCCCTCAGAGCAGGATAGGGGAGGCAAGGGTTAAGACCTGGAATCACAGTGTTTCCCATCCCACTTCCTACATTACTTGCTATGGATCTGAGTTGCTGTTTCCTTATCTGCAAAATGGGAATAAAAACACTTATCTTGTAAAGAAAAAATTTTGTGAGACTTCTGTGTATCAAATTATGATCCACTCTATTGGACAAAAGCCACATGCACAAAATTTCTTCAAAAGAAGCTCCTCTCTACTTTAGGCTGTAACTTAGGTGAGACATATACCAAAAGATTCTTAGACGCCCTATGTTTACCTGAGAGTATCTATGAGGCACATCTTTTAGATTCTTACAAGCCTTCTTGTCTAGATGAGAGGGTCTACAAGGCATCATCTTAAATCTTTCTGAAGTCATAACAAAGGGTCTTTCAACTGCACCCTTACCTGATTTTTCCTCTAGTGCCTCATTTCACAGGCAGAAATCTGGGTTTGCTCATTGATCTAAGGGCATTTCTTAAATTAGGGAGTATTTTGCCAAGAGAGACTGGGCATAAGAAAGTGTTTTATTTTCAAATCCATCAAGTCCTGCTCTATGTTTTCTCTAAATCCTCTTTGAAAACGGAAGATTGCCTCCTTTAGCTCATCTCATGCCTCTCATACACCATCATAAGCAGCTGAAACAAGCTGACAGACATCTTCAACATTCTTCCTGGAAATCTCCTTAGCTATATCCACAGGTTCATTATGTACATTTTCTATTTTTCACCATTCTACCAAACTTTCCACCACTACATACATGGTCATCTGTGTTTCAGCTTCCAATAAGAATTGGCCCTTCCAGTCTTTACTATCAATCTCCTCAAGGTCATTTAGCTCCCACCCTAGTCACAATTCCTATTTTTGATTATCTATTGCTGCATAATAAACTACTCTGAAATTAGTGGTGTAAACACAATTTATTGTTTCTCATGATACTGTGTATTGCATGGGCAGTTCTTATGCTTCACATGTTGTCAGCAGGGAAGTTGGAATGGCTAGAAGTGTTGAAACGGCCTCACTCACAGGGTCAGCAAGTTGGTGCTGGTGCTCCTGCTGGCTATTGCCTAGGATCTCAGCTAGGACTATTGACCAGAGTCTTCATTCTCCTCCACGTGGCTTCTCTACATGGCTAGGCTGAGTTTCCTGCTACCATGGCAGTCTCAGGTAGTCAAAGTTTTTATATGGCAGCTGGCTACCAAGAGCAGAAGAAAAGAAACTCTTATGCCTTATTAAGGCTTAGGCCTAGAATTGGCAGTTTCATGTTTATGTCTGCTGCATTCTATTTGTTAAAGTAAGCCATAGGCCCGGCCCATTAGCAAAATGTCTGATACACAGTTAGTGCCCAGTGAACTCTATCTACTACTTTTATTGTCTCCTTCCATTAATAAACCACAGTATTAACCAGACTGACAAAATAAGAAAAAACTCCACAACTAGAAGGACCTGCAACTAAGATATACAACTGTGTACAGGGTGGGTTTGGGGAGATAAAGCAGAAAAAAAAAAAAAAGATTGGCAACAGTTGTTAGCCCAGGTGCCAATCTTTAAGAAAAAAAAAAAAAAAGAAAAAATTATATGAGGGTAAATTTGTTCATTCATTCAAATATACTCACTAAATTTATTTTTTATTATATACTGCTATACTACATACTGCATGAAGGATAAATTACTAAAAAGTAATTGCTTTCTACTAGCTTCTCAACTTAAAATTTTGTAAAGGTTTCAAAAGAGTAGAAGGTTATTTTCTAAACAGAAACATGGCTAATATATTCTATTATCTTAGGAACTGGCAGGTTTGGTTATCTCTTATTTCACTTTATATAAAAACCTGTTTATTGTTTATTTAGCACGTCACTCTAAAGCCAACATATGTCAAGATCTCTATAGTCCAGAGTCCAGACCAATGAATCCCAGGTAGCGGTCCTGGATTCACAAATTCTGCTTACAAAATGCTTTGCACAATCAGGGTTTTGTGAAAAAACGTTAACCAGTTTAGCCTACATTTACCAAAGCATGGTACACAGATCACACCTGAAGTCCACACCTGCTGCATTTTGTATACTTTTACTCCATTTCCCCATTCACTGCCTGACTGAGCCATGAGAAATTGACCTCTGCATTTTACCCCTTCAGCATGCCAGGTCTGTCTCCCAGGCATGAGTAACAATGTATTTAATTTTCTGGAACATACTCATAAAGCAGATGTGGGACTTCACTGAAAGTAACTATTAACATACTCATCACTAGATTCTGAGCTGCTGCCATGCCCGGACCTCTCAGGATTAGCACAATATGTGGCCAAAGCCGACTTTTCTAAACAAGATAATTGCTTCCTTAATAGAATTAAAAACAAACAAACAAAAATAAACTACAGTCACTTCCTCTCTCCACTTCACTGGTTTGTAAGAAAACAGAATAAATTTAGAGCATGAATCTGTCTTTGAATTATGACAAATTCTGACTAATTGTGAAAATTGGAGAAGAGGAACAGAGCAAGACTGAAGCAGTGCAGTGGTGAAGTGCTCGTGCTCAGGAGGCAGACCGGAGCGTGAATCCTGGCTCTAACTACTTAGCTGTCACATCAAGCAAAGTCACTTGACTTCTCTAAACTTCTATTAGAATCCTGGCACATGATGAAAATGATGATGATGGTGTACATTGATAACCTCCAAATCCCATTTCAACCTTAGCCTCCTTACTACCCAGTCATCAGCTAGGCCTTCTTATGCATTATATGCATTTAATTGTCCCAACATTGCTGTATGGTAGGAATCATTAGCTCCTTTGAACTGGCAAGGGAATTGGACAGCAAGGAGTAAAGTAACTTGTCCAAGGTCACACAGCTAGTAGATAGCACCTATGTCTATTTGACCCAAGGTCCAATGCTGATGTTTTCATTTTAACAAGGAGCTTTCAGCACCCTTCAAGGTAATACTTGGACATCTTCTGTTCCTAATGCTGACTCTTTCCAACCCCTCAATTCCATTCTGATTCCAACATAGCTATCTCTGGCTACAGAAGAAGTCAGTAACATTCCCTTTTAATTTAAGCATTTGTTTAATTTTTTGCAAATAGTATATTAATGTTGACCTAAAACTGAATAACCTAAATGTATGGAAATTAAAAATATGAAGGCTCTTTCCACGTTGAATCTCACTGCTAAAACAGTATCATTGTTAGCAGTTTGTTGCATATTTTCCAGACTTTCTTCCACGTATTTATGATTACATACATACACACCATAAAAACATTTAAAGATTCTTTTTGTTTTTATTTTACAGAAATAAAATCATACTTAGCAGTGTTCTGCAACTTGCTTTTCTCAATTAATATATCTTAGATATATTTTATGTCAATATATATGGATTTTCTAATTCTTTTAATGACTGTATAGTATCCCATTCTATGTATATACTCTAACTTAATTATAGTATCATCAATTGATGAGCATTTAGATTGAATACAGTTTTCACTATTATGAACAATGCTGCGGTGTCTAATTTTGCAGATACCTGTCTTTGCACACTGGTGCCAGTACTTCAGCAGGACATAGTCCTAAAAGTAGCATTGCTAATAGGAAGCTTCTACATTTTTACAGATACTGCCAAATTTCCCTGCAAAATGAATGAACTAATTTTTAAGTTACCAACTCTCACAAAAGACTATTTTATCACAAGTGAATTTCTAACTCAGACTTTAAGGAATTAGAAGAAATCCTTTCAGATAACAGAAAGATGTATATTATCTAAACAATCAAATGACTTCTCTTTAATTTCCTACAAGTTTCCCTAACGAATATTTTTTCTTGGTAATTGATTATTATGCTCAGGTCAAACAATTATATGACTTTTTCAATTTGGGGACAAGTAACTGAAAAGAGAAGTGGAAATGCTTATAACTGATTTATAAGAGTGGGAAGGGGAAAATTACACACACAAGTCATCATTTATCATTTCTCAAAGAGAGAAAATATACGATAGTAGTTAATAGAGTCAGACCAACTCAATCATTCATTCAACAAATATTTATTGAGCATCTACTGTGTGCCAGGCTCTGTTCTGGGTGTTGGATATATGGGTGAGCAAGACAAAGAAGGCCCCTCTGATCACATGTAGTTTACATTAGGGTCGTGGAGTTAAAAATGATTAATTAACAGAACAATTTCAAAAAGTGATAACCAAATAGAGTATTGTGAGAGATTACTGAGGAGGAAGGACAAAGTTCCTTCAGACATGATGGCCAGGCAAGGCCTCTCAAAAAAGGTGATACATGGGATGAGGCCTAAATGACAAGACTGAGCGAGCCAGGGGAAGACATGGGGCAGAGAAAGAGCAAAGTTCCTAATGTGGAAACAAACTTGGCCTGTTCAGGGAATAGAAAGAAAGCCAATGGGCTAGACTGTGGCACACGATGTGGCAGGAGAGGACTGGGTGAGGCAATCAGGTAGGGCTTTTAGGCAATTGGGAGATGTGTGCTTTGTATTCTAAGCCATTAGATTGTCTTAAGCATGAGAGTGGCATGATCTACTTTATAATTTAAGAGACCATTCTGGCTAATATATTGCTTGCAACTTATTAACTATGTGTCCTTGGACAAGCTACATTACCTTTCTTAGCTTCAGTCTCCTCATTTGTAAAGTTGAGATAATAATAATATGTATTACATGGAGTTTATATGAGGATTAAATGAGGTAATGAATGGAAAGCATTTTGCACACTGCCTGACACATAATAATTGTTCATTAAATGTTTTCAAGTACCTCACTTTTATATCATTAAGATTATATTGAACAGAACTGAGCATAATTCACTATCCCCAATTATGCAATATAATAACTAAAAATATCCTTTAAAATTAGTCTTGATTCAAATTCTCTAATATTGAGAGGCTGGATTTTTCCATCTTGAATCAAGACTCAGCGCTTACCTCTTACCTGATCCTATATTACAGCCTGGAGCCATTTATGTGCATGTGCACACCCCCTACTCTCACAAATGCTAGATTATTCATCTTTGCATTACCCTCAGAGCCCACAATGCTTAATACATTATATATAAGGTAGGCAAGTAGGTAGGTAGGTAGGTGAATGGATGGACTAACAGATATAGGGAAGATAAGAATCATGGGGGCAAGAGAAAAGGGAGTGTTCCAAATGGAAATATTTAAAAGAATATGGTTTTTAAATGAGTATATAAAATGTACAACTGATCATTTCTTGCCATGTTTATTATTCTATTCATGCATTTACATAGCATCAGATGCCATGCTGAAACCCTAACAGAAGACATGGCCCTGCCATGCGGACTTATCGCCTTCCACACTTGCTTCCTCTCCTGAGAATATTTAGCAACACTGAGAAACGTGAAAGAGGCGTACTTCTCATATTTACCAAAGTATTGAAGAACTGTGAGTAATAAAACCAAAATTGTGAAACCTGCCATACTTAACCTTTGCATTTCTCATGCACTCAGATCTATTTATGAGGGTGATATATGACATCAAGAAAGTTTATATGCAGAATTCCAATTTCTAGGCTTGGAAACAAAGACCCACAATAGCTGTGGAAACATTTGTTCAGTGATCTTGCATCTAAATATGTGAATTATTTCCAAACACTGGAAAGTGTGTAATGGATGAAAAGTGACCCTATATCCAAATATAGAGGACCAGAGAAAATTGAGAAGTTACTGATGTAATGAGATAAAATTCATAAGAGAACAACCAAGAGCAGAAAATAATATCCTTTAGTGGAGTCTGTTTTGTGATATACAAAGTACTTTTCTGTACATTGTCTTATTTCAATCTTCATAATTCTCTTAAGGAAACATGGCAGATTATGGCAGCAGTTTATAGACATAAAAACAGATGCACTGAGTAGATGATTTTACCCAGGTCTCTAAATCAGTAAGTGGCAAAACTGGAACTCTAACCCAGAACTTCTTAGTGTACTTTCTGCCACCCCAAACCAACTCAACATGCCACAGATGGTGCAATTTGCTAAAACTGAATATATTTCTATTTAAAAAGAGACGAAGGAGCCAACTATATATAAAACAAGTTGCAAGTAGCATTATTAAAATTCTTCCTGGAATATTATAAATCCTTTCAAGCAGGATAGTAATCTCTTCATATAAGGGTAATTCCTCCCTGATCATTAAAATACTACATATCCCCTAGCTCCAGATAATAGTGATAATAATAACAAAGTTTTCAACTCTTGAATACATATGTGCCAGACTCTGTCCTATATTCTCCATACTCACTGACTTCAATCCTCACAACAATCTTATGAAGTGGGTATTGTCATCATCATTATTATACAGATGGAAAAAATTAGAGGCATTAAAAGGTTAAGTAACTTGTCCATGACCATTTGGCTAATAAACTGGTTCAGTGACTTAACTGCAACATTATGCTGCCTCTTGAAATAGAAGCCTTTTTATCCCATTCCAACCTCTCCCCTGTCAGACTCAACCAACACTGAGGGAAGAATCTCTAATTTAGTTTAACGATTTAAATCCTTTCTGTGCATGTGTAAGCAATACCAATCTTGTCAACCAGTGACTACACTGTATCTTCAAAGTGCTGAAGGACCCATATGTAAAGTACCTAACAGAGAACCTGGCACAACATATGCAGGTGACAATTACTGAGAGTCTGCTATGTGCCTGGTATCATGCTAAGTGCTTTTCTCTATATATGCACTCCATAAATGATAACATTGTTCCTTTTTTCTCCTAATGGATAGGCTGGATCCAAAGCTGTTTCTCTGGAAATTAAGCTGGGCAACTGAGAAAATTTCTTTTCATGAAGCCAAGGACTGTTCTATCACTGGCTATAGAAGGGTGTATATGGATCATAAGGGACGACTATTGCTCTGACCCTTGATGAGACCCACAGGCACACAAGAAAGTCTGGAAGGGAAGTATCAATGAGAAGTGCAAGGTCATAAGCTGGACTCCCCACCTACAGAGAGATTTCCTCTCCAGAAGAAGTGAAACTTAAAGCACAAAAAAAATTAAAAGATTATATACATATAATTTTCCAAATCAATTCTGTGAATTATAAATAACTTCTCTCCCTGAGTCCCTTTAAATATTATACTTTCTTGACAATTTTTTTTGCTGAGGAATATTTGACCTGAGCTAACATCTGTTGCCAATCTTTCTATTCTCTTCCTTAAAGAAGATCAGCCTTGAGCTAACATCTGTGCCAATCTTCCTCTATTTTGTATGTGGGTTGCTGCCACAGCACAACTGATGAGTTGTGTAGGTCTGTGCCCAGGAACCAAACCTTGGCTGCCAAAGCAGAATGCACCAGACTTAACCATTACACCATGGAGCCAGCCCACTCTTGACATTTGTAAAGAAAAAATTAATTTATTTAAAAAACTGTATTCACACGTAACTTTCCATAAATCTATATATTATGCAAAACAAAGTACATCAGCCTCCCTTGCTAAAACTACAGTTTGGAGAAATTTGATTTCAAAATAATGCTAATCCATTCATTCATTCAACAAGAACTGAGCAAGAAGTTTCTTGCATACTTTGTGTTAAATGAAGTGGATACAAAAATGAAGAAGAAAATCTCCCTACTGTGGAACTCATGGTATAGCAAGCAAAACTGATCCCACGGAAAGCAGCCATTCTTCAAAGTATGTCAACAACTACTTCTAACTTGCCACAATGGGTTCAAACCTATAGAAATGGTCATATGAAATACTGTGACATTGGCTTGGAAAAAGCCCCATCTTTTATGATATATAGGTAAATACACACACACACACACACACACATATATGGGTTTATATATAAAATAGTAAGCAAGTGCCTTTAGAAAGGTAAAAATATTCAGCATCAGTGTACCTCGGAGTAAAACTGGAGATTCAGGATGTCTGCTGAATCTAGTAAATTATCCAAATAGATCCATATCTTTCTCCTCCCTAATGTTCTTCAAATTCCTAGTTGATTAATATAGTACATCAATAAGAAAGATGTAGAACTACTTACAGTAACAGAGAAGGGGAAAGGTAGGAAGCAGTAAATATACAACTAAGGCAGATATCTGGGTTTCATCGTACATTCCACAGCCAATATGAACGATATTGATTTCCAGATGATCCGCTCTTTTCTATCACTCATACCTCCTTTCCCCTCTGTTAGTAAAGAGACCCGAATTGTCTTTGCATTTGCTCGGTTCCGCTGAGAGGCCTGAATCACCACTTGGAAATATCAATCATTCCTTTATGATTAGTCTCTACTAAAAGCCTGCAGTGAAAGATAATGCACTAACCTGTCTCCAGTTAATGGCAAAATAATGGTTGCTTGAGAAGAAAACACAATGAAAGATAATCTCATTTGAGGGCTGCAAAATAAGAAAAGAGGCAGTTAAAACATTTTTAAAAGAAATACTCATACAATACAGATGTATAGCTAGAAAGTCTCATTTAAAAGCAGTCTCACTGAATGGTCCAGGCTTCTTTTGAATGGCGCTCCCTAAGTAAGTACACTAACTCTGCTTAGCATTACTGCAGAAGTCATTTTGGATTTAGTCCGTACTTCCCAGAACTCACACACTCCTCCATGATCCACAGGTCATTTAGGAAAAGACGAATTATAAAGATAAATTCTAGGCCAATGTAAAATCCTCATAGAAAACACTTCTTCCCTTGGTGGTCTACCTCATCTCCTTAAAGAAGGCCAAACCCTTCACAGTGATTATCACAAGCAATATTTAGGGCTGGGGAGCAGGCAGTTTGACTTAATGACCACAACTCTGATACGAGTTCATACACAAGTTATCCCAAAGTGGGAACACTTAAGAGTGTCATGGACAATGTGAAAGAGACTAACAAATCATGTTTGATGAGGCATTTTCAGTTTTCCAAGTCTCAGACATCATACTTCCAATTGGCAACAAATGCCCCCATTAGCTACATCTTTTAAGCTTTAGGCATTTATCTCACAGAATGGTTCTTGTGCAACTATTCCTAAGATCTGAAACTAAAAATATAAAACTAAGATCTATAAACTGAAGATCGGAATGATCTCAAAGGCTCATACATATTTTAAAAGTCATTCTACTCAGTAATTACCTTTTATTCACTTCCTATAATATATTGTTAGCAAGTAACTGAGCAACTAAACTTGAGCCAGAGACTATGTATTATAGAATTCCAACTGGCAAACCAGACCAAATAATAAGGGCCCCACTTCTTGAAAATGTCGTATGAAAATAATCCATCACTTTTGATCAAAATTTATGTCATACTCTCTGCACACTCTTGGATTATGTCAGAAAATTTACAAACAACTGTCTCTCCTGCCTTTGACATTTAAGGATATAGGGCCTTGTTTATTTTTCTTTCCTAGACTGTTTCACCCCAGACCCTGTTCAGAAATGAGAGTGTTATACTTGGCTTCTTAAGCAGGAGACTGATGATTAAACACGGACAAGCATACATTTTTATAGGGATAAGTTTACTGCTGCCAATAACTGAAAGCAAGGATTGCCTAGGCCTCTACAGATTGTTTGAAGTTACTTGCAACATGACTTTCAAAATGTTTTGATCATCCAAGCCTGTTTTACAGAAAACATTTGGGCTAACAAGACTGAAAGAAGCAATATTTAATGATACAGTTCCTTTTTTTGTGTCCTTTCCATTATCTTGATAAACTTGCATTTGCTTTTTGCATTTTTTTTCTTTTTAAAAAAAGAGCAGAAAAAAAAGAAAAAACCCTCAAAAGCGTGGCGTCCTGGGGTTATTTTTAAATAGGGATGCCACTAATTCCTAGTTACCTCTAAATAAGAGAGTCAGCTAGATTTCATAGCAGTTATGCTTTTTATAGGAGAGGAAACCGGTCTTTCCTAGTAAGGCTTATTGCATATATAGAACAGTTAAATTTTAAACCAGCCACACACCCACACATTGTGTAAACACAAGTCGTTTCTTTAAACACACACACAAGTGCCTTTTCTGGTAGTGGGTTATTAACACATGTTCATTTGAAGTTTACCAACACTTTTTTTTTTTTTAATGAGGACCTCTAAAATGCTAAGAATTGCGTAGCAAGGAAAATATATTATGGATACTATTAGCATAAAATTTTTTTAATGTGATAAATTATGAGAAAGCATAACTGAAATTCGAAACAGATGAAAATTCAGAAAGGAAAAGACATTTGGAATAGTATTTGAAGATGCTTCCCCAGCCTGAGCCAAGTGTCTGGGATCCAGATGAAATAAGCCCTCAACAATTGAAAGGCTGTCCTAATAACAGCACGTGTGTCATAACGACCTTGAGGCACTTAGTTTCCTGAAATCAACATTTCAGGAAAGACTTTCCTTGCAAAAGATTTCCCAAAGAAACGGAGACCCACACTTTGGTCTACTTCCCTCCACCTCAAACTGCCCTGCTTAGACAAGTAAAGTGGGAGAAATACCTCACAAATCTCTCAGTAAGTTGCTTGACAAAATCGTAAATTTCAATCCAGTTATTTGCCACACTCCCAGACCTGAAAAATGAAATTGAACTGATCAGAAAAACAAAACAGTTACATGGGGGTAGTCTACCCTCTTCTTCAAGCAAAGCAACAGCATCAGTAACTGAAACTTTGGTGCTACAAGAATCAAGCCACTCAACCCATCTTCGGGGACCACCTGCCTGTTAATTGTTTGGAGTAGGATCCTGGCTCTTCAAAATAAACACAGCCTTCTTTTGCCGGAAATGCAAACCACACTGGGTTTGTGAACCCTAGGCTTTTCTTGGCTACAATGACAGCGCTGCGATCAGGATAAAATCAGGCAAACTTTAGCCACCGTGAGGGGGTGAGGACAAACGGGCCGAGAATGAGTCCTGTCTGGGTTCCAGGGACGCAGAAGGCTACCCCAAGCGGTCGCACTCCCACTTCCCAAGACGCCCCCATGACTGGCAAGCAGTGACTTCCCCACCTCCCCAGAAAGCCAAGCAGCTCCAGACTCCTCCCATCGCCCCTCAGCCCGCACAGATCCGAAAGCATTTGCCCTTCGGACGGACATAGCAACAGGGCACCTATCATCCGCTTTCTAACACCCCTCCCCAGGGCGCACACGCTTCTCAGCCTCCCCAGACACGCTCATCCAGTTCCACCCTCACTGGAAGACCCTGGACCTCCCTCCGGCACTCACTTGTCCAGGACGAAGTAGAGATCAAAGGCTCCTCTGCAGGAGGGCTGCTCCTGGGCGCTCACCAGCCCCCCAGGACCGCTGAGCACCAGCAGCCACAGCCCGGGGACCAGCCAGCTCCCGGGACTGCGGGCCAGGGACAGCCCCGCCACCATCCTGCGGCCAGGGGCCTGAGACTTCCCTCCCGCTCGCAGCCCCCTCGGCTCGATTCGGTGGGGACGCTAAGGGTAGCAGTCACCAGGGACACACCGCGGGGTGAGGGGCAGTGGGCAGCTAGGACGCCGGCGCCTGGGGCAGCGGGACCCACTAACTGACAGTGGGAGAGAGAAAGGGAGGGAGGGAGAAAAAGAGGGAGGGAGGTCCTAGGAGGACAAAGGGAGACTCTGCAGCCGCCGCAGCTGCCGCCGGAACTCTTGACGAATCCCAGTGGAAGCGCGATCCAGTCCTCCCCCTCCGGATTCCGGAGAGTTCCTGCAGACAATGAGGGCCCAAGGCGACAGCTCGAAAGAGAAGTTCCCCTTGGTCTCTGGCCGCGCCTCTAGCGCCTGCCTCGGACCCGGACCGCGAGGCGCATTCCGCCGGGAGGGCTGAGGTCCGGGGGCTGTAGTGCGCGGCGGGGCAGGGCCCCCGGGACTCGGCGACGGCCGCGCAAACTTGGAGCGGAGATCCCTCTCTCCTGGTTCCCTTCCTCCGGCGGCCCAACTCCGCCCGGCTCGCCAAACTTTCCTCCTTGTGCTCGGCTCTGGCACGGCGCAGCCGGGCGGTCCCTTCAGGGGAGGAGGCTGAGCCGGCCCTGGGGCTAGAGGCTCGAGAGCAGCCACTCTGACCGGGGCCAAGAGCGCAATCTGGCCAAGTCTTGTCTGAGTGTGTCAGTGTGCGCCTCAGGGCGAGGGCGGGGCCTCATCTGAGCTCGCCGAGCCACACACGCACACTTGTGGGTTCGTGCCGAGTTGAAGATGACTAACGCTTGCCAGATTTTGGAAAGGGGAGAAGGAGTTTAGAAAAACAAATGTCCTCTTGAAACTAAACATACCCATATATCCTGCAGGCCTGGCCTGTTTCAGCAGCTGTGCAGAACAGCTCTCTGTGTGGCTGGGAGACCAAAGACTAGCAATTCCAAGGGAGGTGATGGCCTCCTCACTCCGCCCCACCCCCACTACCACAAGTACACGGTTTTTACTTACCACGCCCCTACCTAAGAAAGGCAACTTCCTCTTTTTTTTATAAACTTACTTTGTAGTTTTGTTTCACCAAGCCAAGAAATGGCAAACTCTTTAGAAGTGGAAAGTTGTACTTCAAAATATTTCATCCCACTCTCATTCACCCTGAACTCCAGATATTAAGAATTTCATCTCGGAGCAAGCTAGGCTGCCCTTGCCAAACGTGCAGGAGCTGAAGTTTGTGTGCATTCAAATTCTCTGCCTACTCATTCTACACCCCCTCCCTCTTCTCCCCTCCCAGCCACCTCCACCTATGACTTCTGCCCTCTCCTTGTGCGAACTGGCTTTTAGAACTTACAGTCTCACTGGTATACCTATCAATGATTGATGGCAATATGAGGTGTCACGTCCTCTTTATATTTTAACTAAGTCAATACTTTATGATAAAAAGTTTTTATAATAATCACATACTGCCTTTTAGCATCTCTTGTGTTTCTTGTTTTCTGTATTTAATTTTTCATTTACTTTATCTTTGATATGCAACCAGATTTGCAAGCTCTTTGAGGATAGACCCCCGTCACTTCAACAAGATTTACTGAGTATCAACTATCTATTAGGCACTGTTCTAGGACTTAACAGTTGACAAATAGAAATGGCAAGCAATAGGATATTGGAGTAAATGAGGAAGCCATTTGGTGTAAACCTAATTCGGCCTGACCTTGTTTTTCCAAAAGGGCCTGACCATGGCTGTTGAGCATGCATTGTATATCTGCTTTAGACATTCCCTATGGCAAGAACAAAGGCCCTTGAGATAAAGGTGCAGCTTCCCTCCCCCTCCCAACATTGGCAATTCCTTAAAGATTAAGCATCTTTCCTTAGGCTAGGAACTGATTGCTGTGCTCACCTGTGACCACCCAGCTCCAGATAATAGACTTGCTTCCTGCTGTGCCTGCTGAGATAGCAGACCCACTACCTGCTGTGTCCATCAAACACTGTGCCGACAGGGCAATCTTGTGACTGTTGTAAGAGGGACATTTCAATCATATGTGAAACGTCCTCTTTGAGGGTATATAACCACCCTGTATACCCCTGCTTCTTTGGAGTGCTCCCTCCCTTTGTGGAAGGACTCTCCCGGGCCATGGTCCTCACGTTCTATCAGAATAAACTCTCCCAAATTTTCATTTATAAATTGGTTATGGATTATTTTCGTTGACACAGTCAATGCACAGAACAAGATGATAAGCCCCTGCTTTGGTGAAGCTTGCAGTCTGCTTGAGGAGGAAAAACAGACAGAAATAAATAAGTAAATGACCGCATTAGAAGGTGGTTTGCAGAGATTTAAAATACAGTAATATGATAAAAAATGACTGACTAGATGACTAACAAAAAGAAACCAGCTATTCCAAGAGCTAAAAGAGGAACCACTCCTAGCTACTGCAACTCTCCTTAGGCAATAGCTTAGAACATTCAAGAAACAAAGAAAAACAGTGTGGCTGGAGCTTTGTGGGTGTGATGAAGTAAGAGAGGTAGGTAGGGGCCAGATTATGTGATGCTTTGTAAACTCTGATAGAGAATGCAGATATTTTATATTAAGTGTGATAGGAGCCCATTAGAGGAGTCTAAGCCTGGGGAGGTGGGGGGGGGGGGGGGTATGGGATAAAGTGATATGATCTATGTTTTTCAAAGATCATTCTGGCTGATATGATACAATGAATTTGGAGGCAGCAAGAATGAAAGTAGGGAGACAAGTTAGACTATTGCAGTTATCAGGGCACAATAAAATGGTACCTTGGGCCATCATCCCTATAGCAACTGAACTGAGAGCTATAAATCCATGAGAACTTCAATAAACATCTGCCACTACTATCCAGTGGATCCACCACTTCTTATCTGATGGGGTGGGGAGGGTGCTGATGGGGTAAGTGGCTGATTGAATGGCAGATACTTTACACTTCTGGTAGAAAGAAAAACAAACCCTCCATTGTTTTCAAGTAATTGAGCTCTAGAAGAAAGCCCAAGGAGAGGGATAGCTATATTAAAAGCACCATAATTCCTCCTCCTTCAATTTTTCTTGAAGTTCTGAACTTCTGATTCCTCTGCAGCCATCAGGCCTCCAGGGACATACTGCCACTCATTCACACTTGGGCCCAACGGTGGATACATTAATCTCTCTGACTTCCCATAAGAAAGCCGGAATGGGCTGACATTTTCAGGAAACTTGTTAAAGTTTCTTTTCAAGGTTTTTATTATCTACTGTTGGTTAAAACTGGTCTCCTTTTTCCACTTTAATCAAGTCAAAAGCAAAGATAGCATATACCTTTAGCAATTAATACCATATCAGTATATGACTGCATAAATCGGGGGAAAAAATCTGCCAAAGAGTATGACAAGTGGTTTCAAGTGAGAAGGGGACAGAAGGCGAAGAAATAGGAGACATGATGCTAACCATGTACTTTAACTTCATGATGAAGTATTTTAAACTCACATTTATTGGCTTCCTTTGCCTCTTGCTTCCTGACTCATTGCCTGCTCATCAGCTGGGACCCCACAAACTGATCTAAGAATCCATCTCATCCTAGGCCCGAACTAAAGCAAACTATCTTGAATCTAAAACTTGTTCTTCCTCAAAATTCCCAGGCCCTCCTGGAGTCATCTCACTCAGTTCTTTCCTGATGACTGGCCAGCAGAGGTGACTGACATACTAAAGCATATTGCTGTTTTGTTTTTTTTTTAATTTGCTTGAGTAATTAATTCAGCCCAGTTCTGGAACTTTTCTCATTTCTCTCAGGGAAGTGGCCTCATCTAGCACAGACCAATAATTAATCAAATCACTTTATCTAATAGAGATCAGCGGGAAGGTCATTAATTACTGGAGCAACCCACTATCATGATTTGCCCCAGTCCAGGGACAAGGACTTTCAGAGCTAAAACTGGGGCAGTCCCTGGGATAGTCCCTGGCAAAGAAGGCTGTTGGTCACCCTCTTCCCAAGAAACAGTGAGGGAAGTTGAAAGCAGGGGCAGACTCGAGAATCTCACCAAGCTTTGAGGAAGGAAGAGTATCAACAGCAACATTTTCTCTCCCCCTCTATCGGGGGGAGGAGCCAGGCATTGTGTCAGCTGGACACTAGCCAGGTAAGATTGCAAACTGAGTTTCGCACCACAGCAGACATGCTGGGACTCTATTTAATTTTCAGTTTTAAATCAAGAATGACATAGGGAATGCAGATTTTTAAGGAGAGAGAACAGGATTAGACTGAATTATTTAGATAAATAAATCTAAAATATTTCTCTTTATCAAATTATCTGGATTTCTGCTGAAGTATTTTGCTTCACGATCCATGCAAACCCCTACTCTTTGAAAATTATTCTTTGCATCAAACCACACCTCTAATTCAATGTTAGAATTTATCACCTCATTACACAAAATATACTAATAAACTCAAAAACATGTAAAACTCAGTTTAACATAGTTAAATAGTTTGAGATTGACATCTGGCGTTTAAAAGTGTTCCTTAGGCCCTTCATCATTGTCCATCTCTTCCACCTGCAGAGCTCCCACAGACTTCATATTAAATTTTATTTGTGCATTTACTGATTTTTATTTAACAATATTTATTGATACCTACTATGTATCTGGTAATGTTCTAAGCACAAATCTTATACTCCATCCTCTCAGGAGTTCACCTTTCCAATATCCTATCACAATTTATTTCCAGCTCCCTCCACCCCAACAAACAACAAGTAGAAGGGACAACAATAAACTTAGGAAAATAAAATGAAATAAATATACCCTTTATGTGTAAAAAATCATATAATCTATATTATCTACAAGTAAATATGTTTGTATGACATCCACAATGACAAACCTGACTCTCCCGGAAGTTAAGTACCACCCTGGAAGTGATTCATATTCACATTACACACAGAGTGATTCATTCCATGATATCTAAAGTGATTCAGAGGGAGGAAATAAATCTTCAGTACCTATAGGTGAAAAAGCCTATTTAAACTTGTATCAGGTATAGTCATTAAAGAACTAGATTTCCCCAATGTCTGAGCTAGTTCCTGGGAGTGGATGAAATGTTTTTGGAAGATGCAATTACTTCTAAGTTAACATTTCTGTGTATGACAACAGGGAATGTCAACCAATGACGGAGAATGATTACCAACATCTGCTTTTGGGACTGAATGTTTTAAATCCAGTTTCCCAGAAACAGACTTGAGACTCTGAGCTTTGCCTGCAGGAGGTCTACTGGAGCATGCTCTCAGAAGCAAAACCTATGAGGGGCGAGGGAAGCAGGAATGGTCAGAGGGAAAGGAACGGTGATGCAATGGCAAAGGACACCTCAGCCGACCCCAGTGGTAGCTCTGGGGCTGGAACAGTCTTTCACAGTAGTCCTGAATTAAGTGAGAAAATGGGGCCAGGGTTTTGTATCCCCTCATGGACAAGCCATTCCATGTGGGCTGCCCCTTTCGAGGGAGCAAAACCTTGGGTAAGGCAGCTCCTTTTGGCTTAGGGCAGTTGTAGGGAGAAACTCAGCTGTGAGCTGTCAGCAACCAAATTCCTGGCTGTGGGGAATGAGCGTCTCAGTCCTGAAGGAGGAATCTAGGTGATGCAACCATAGCATCCAGAACATTCACAAAAAGCCAAGACAGCTAGCAGCTTGTTTAACAAAAGTCTTATCCCATGTGCAATGGCAGATCTTCACAAACCAGCTCAGGCTCAGATTGGCGTCCTGGATGATAAACTCATGTAACTGCCTTGCTCCCACTCATGGCCTCTATCATAGCCCTGGTCCAGGTCAGTTTCTCAATTCTCAATGGAATTACTCTGATAGCATTCTGCCTTCTCATACGTCCTCTACACTTCAATGTGATTTAGTTTTCTGACGTGTAAAGCCAATCACACTAATCACCTACCTAATAACTGCCAATAAGACATCATTTCCTAACAACTTAGAGCCCTCCACACCAGCATCACAAATTAGCTCTGCGCCCCACCTACAACAAGTTAAGTCTCTTCACGTACTCTGTGCTCCAGAAAAACCGTGATAGTCACTATGCCCCTCATAAACACAATTATACTTTTGGGTCTTATCTCATGATACACCACTTCCCTGACACCATGTTGCAGGTGTCAAATTCTATTCTCCACTTTGTCTTCCCTTCCATTCTTTTACTGAACAAGTCAAGTCAAAAGCCATTAGGTGGGCCAGCCCTGGCCTAGTGGTTAAGTTTGGCATGCTCCACTTCAGCAGCCCAGGTTTGGTTCCCTGGCACAGACCTATATCATTTGTCTATTAGTGGCCACGTTGTGGCAGGCATCCCACATATAAAATAGAGGAAGATTGGATTGGCACAGATGTTAGCTCAGGCAAATCTTCCTCAGCAAAAAGAGGAAGATTGGCAACAGATGTTAAATCAGGGTGAATCTTCCTGAGCAAAAAAAAAAAAGCCACTAGGTGGGACCAAGCAAATGGTGTCAGGGTGGAAAGGAGCTATAGTATTCCAGATCAGAGTGTCAGAGACCAAGCAGAGTAAAGAGAATATACCCCTCGTGCAGGGAGGCACAGCCTGGCATGGGGTATTGGAGTCCAAGAAGGGTAAGGAAGACATCCACATGGGAGGGCAGCAGCCCAGCGTGAGGAGTCAACGAGTGAGCCTGGTGAGGAGGTTATGTGTGTGCATGTGTGTGTGTGTGTGTGTGTGTGTGCGTACGCGCACTGCCCAATGTGAAGTTTCTGAGCCCAAGTGAGGGGAGGAGGCCTTTGTACAGGGGGAAGCTCATTGTGGAGTAGTTGGAGCCCAAGCATGGACTGCCATGCAGGGGTGCAGGGTCACACCAGTGCAGGGTGTCAGAACATGAACAGAGAGAGAAGAGAGTCTGCACTGGAAGAAAGCTGTCCAGAATGTCAGAACAAGCATGGGGCGAATAGGGGTGGGGCAGCACCATACAGGGTCTAAGAGCCCGAGCAGTGTGAAGAGGAATTCTGCACAAGGGAGCCAGCCTGGTGTGGGGCTAAATCGAAGCAGGGTAAGGAAAGCTTCGGAACAGGGCATGGTCTGGCACAGTATTGAAACCCAAGTAACATATGGAGGGTTTTTGTTCAGAGGTCACCCCCCCATAGGATATCACAGCCCAGATGAGTTATAGAAAGTGCCCAGGTAGGCTGGCAGCCAGGAACAGAGCATCAGAGTCTGTGTGGGGGTACAGGGTGGTGATCGTGTCAGAACTCCTGCAGGCTGACGGAGTCAGTGTTGGGGAGAGGGTTACAGGGATAATGAGAGAGTGGTTACACACGGAGGGATTGATAAGTTAAGTAAATATAGACAAGGGGAGCCACGTTTTTCACCACCAGAGAAGGAAATTACAAATAAGGGAAGGGGAAAATAGTTAATTCTTCTCAGAGGTCCTTGATGCGTCTACACAAAATTGATTCATGTCATTTTTAAAATTCTAGTCATTTTGCTGTTTATCAGCATCCCAGTTGGAGAAGGGGTGAGAATCAAAAAGAATAGAAGATAAAAGTTGCCTGAATGGTGGACACTGTGAATGAAGTCACCCAACACTGATGCAGCTCCCTTTAGCATGTCTTTCCGCCTGCTAGAGAAAGCTTAAAATGGGCATTTCCTACACTCCCCACAGGTAGGTTTCCTCATGGTTTAGAATCCACCCATATATCCTCACACCAGACTTTGAATCAGAACCAACTTACATGAGGAGAGAGGCAGGACAAGGAGAGTCCTTTGGCAGGGCAGGTCATGACGGAGGCTGTGTGTAGGAGGCAGTGTCTGGGGCTCCTTAGCCGGCCTCGTGGTTCAGCTCCTCCCTGCTCTCAGCAGAGCAGGTAGCCCCCTTGCAGCCCAGTGCTGGGTGTACCCGGGGAGTTGTTCCTGAACGCTCAGCCTTCACTCTCCTTCTTCAGCAACCTAAATGACTCTGTGAGCTATTTATCCTCCTTAATAAGTCCCTTTCCTTTAAAGTAGCTAGAACAGATTCTGTTTTCAAAGACAGTGACAAGTCCCAACATTCCATAATCTCTATGAACCTTAAATTAGTCACTTTGCAGGCATTTATAATTATGATAAAAGGGTATAAATGGAAGAAAAGAAATAAGAAATTGTGAATTTTTAAATTATCCATCACACTCATTTGATATTATTCCTCTCCTTGGTAAACTCAGATACCCTGGAGGAAAAAGAGATATGAAAGACTAGGAAGAAGGAAGGCAATAGAGAGGAGGAGAGAGAGGGAGCAGGAGAAGGAGGGTGAGATGGAGGAGAGAAGAAGGAGGAGGTTCAATCTACTTCTTTGAGAATAATGCAGGACAAGTACAAACCTTTTTAGCTACCTATGGACACAGAAGTCAGACAACTCGAAAACAAGTTACAGCTGGGAATGATTAAAATTGCACAGGACATAAGTAATATTTCAATATGCTACACCCAGATTACTTTAAACATGAAAATTGTATGTTCATACCTACTTCCAAGAGGTTACAATATAAAATAACTTAGAAGAATGAAAATATCGTTGCAATATTTGTTTTATTATATGGTGTGATGATAAGATAAAACTTGGAAAATAACAATAGGAACAAATTTGGATAACAATTTATAGTTTTTAAGGTACTTCTGTCTACACTGTCTTTTTGATAAACATTTCCAGTTTTCAACCAGCTTGTTTTTCATGCTGGGTGCATTAAAAATTAACAGTATTCAATCTTAATTCCTCCTTATCTGTCACCTTCCTCAAAAGAAACAAAAAAATAAAAAATATTGGACTATTGTGGGGGTGATACCTAAATGAGGATGTTCTCAGCCAATCCGTTCAGTTGAGGGAATTCAAGTTTGACCATCCTTGTTCTCCTGCCTGCGATCTGCGGTGGGAGAGGGGCACCCTTTACCTACGTCGCCACCATTTTCAAAAAGCAAAAAAATTCTCTCTTTTAAGCTAAGCAGTAATTTAAAGACTTTGTAGGCAACATGAAAGAGAAAACTTTTTTTTGCTTGTTTCAAACTTGTTTATATAACATTTTAAACAGCCACAGTGTTTCTGCTCCAAGATATTTAAGCTTTGGTATAAACTATTTTTTTAGATAAAAAAGTTTGAAATGTAATTTTGCTATTTGGAGTGCCTACCATAAGTACTACAATTAAAGAGACTTTTCATATTTTGGAGTCCTTGCGTTTCTCATGGAAACCGCTTGATTAGTGCATATCCAACTTTATTTTAACAGCACATATGGCACATAGATTATCTATCCCAGTTTTCTTGGGAAGTTCTTTGAAAGGAGCAGTAGGAAAGTTGTCAATCCCCAAATGGCCAATGGGTTTCATATGTAGCGAATTTGGCTAGCAAAAATACCAACTTAAGTTCAACAACACTGGACCACAAGGGCCTGAGGATATTTTTTAAAGATTAGTAAACCAGAGGTTTATACAGAGTTAACACTTCTTTATCAAACAAAGGGAGCTTCAATTTGAAGCAATCCATTTTTACAAATTTTAAAAAGTTATTAATCAAATAATTATTTACTGCCTACTCTCTGTGTTCTTTGGAGGGCAGAATCTATTAAGAGGGATTCTCTAGTTAGATATTCTAGCTATTGAACTAAGATACTTAAATAACGACAATACCAGAATTAAAATGATGTGATGGAGTATAATAGGAATTCCAAAGAGTGAGAAATCACTTGTAGCTGGAAAGGTCAGGATTGAGAAAAGACAGAGCATTTAATCTTCATCTCGAGACATGGGCAGTGCTTTTAAGATTAGCACAGATGAAGGGAAGAAAACTCTGCAGAAAGAAAAGGCATAACCAGCTTCTATCTGAGGGTGGGGGTTAGGGGGTGGTGGTGAAAGGATGGCATCATTAACTGAGATGGGTAGAAGAGCAAGCATATTTTTTTAAAAGGAACAACCCTTTGACCACCTTCTTTACCTGTCTCATAGTATTCCCTTTATCATAGTACTAGCATTGTGTTTTAATCATGTATTTTCTTATGCTTTCTCCAGAATATTGTCTCACACTCTTAACAATTAGTAAGACTACATATTGCCTTAAAGTTGTTGTAAAGGCACCTCTTATGGAAAATGTGCTTGGGAAAACGACAGTCTCCCTGTGACCCACCCCAGCCCCGATCCAAGAGAACAGAAGCATAGAGTAGTGAATGTATAGAGTACCAATGGGCACAACAAGAAATTTAATTTCAGTAGAGCCCTGAGTGTATGAAGGCATAGAGTAGAAAGTAAAGTGCACAGACTGGGTAAGGTCAAATACGTAGACGGCTTTAGGTTAATCCTGCCCACCATCTGTTTTTGTAAATAAAGTTTTATTGGACACAGCCATGTCCATCTGCTTACATATTGTCTGTGGCTACTTTTGTGCTACAAGAGCAGAGTTGAGTAGTTGAGACAGAAACCATATGGCCCACGAGCCTAAAATATTTACATCTGGCCTTTAATGAAAAAGTTTTCCAACCTAGGCCTTAGATAAAAGCCTTTTAGTGTACAAACATTTTCATGGAGATGACAATAAATTTTAAACATCAGAGTGGTTTGAACAGAGCTATGCTTTTAGAAGGATAATCAGGTTGCTGTGACAAGACAAATGAGAGAAAAAAGACACCGAGGAGCTGAGAACACTTTCAACTGTTTTCAAAACAGATAAGATTTGGTATTATTTTGTTGCTTTTTATCGTGTGGAGACTGGGCAGCTGTGCATGAGACCATGGGAGGGATGGCTCAGAGGAAACAGCACAGGGGAAATCTCATTGTTGGAATAGGGTCCCAGAAGGTCTTGATGATAGACAGTCAGCCTGCCATTTCTGCCTTCAATTCAATCCATAGGGTTCACCCTATGGAAGAAGTAAATTTGGTTATAATATCAGATACCAATGTGAACTAGGTAAAGACGAGAGAAAATACTATTAACTACAGAGTGTCTCATGGAAACTCAGGCGAGCGCTGTAATGGCTCTTACGTATGGAACTAGAGTCCAACCTGAAAAGTCCAGGTTTCAATGTCAAATTCCCAGGAAAGAACATTTTGTTGTATTGATTTAGTTTTGATCAGGTGTCCACCCTGACTGCAGCTCAAGTTCAGAGGTACAAATATGTAATCAAAACATGGCCGACAGGGCTCCACCCCTGGTGGGGGGAAGGACATTTCCTGGAGATGGTATACTAGGAAGATACCTCAAAAAGTGTCCTCCACACGGAGTGTAGCCCCTGTTTTATAAAGAGAGTCATCAAGGGATAAAGATTCACTTAACAAAAAACCTACTTGCAGCCAAGTTCTACGGGATACTCCAGTTCCATAGAGTGTAACATCTGTATGGTTGATATCGATCATATTCCCATGTCCTCTCTGTCCAAAAGATTTTTCTCTCACATGAAGCTCAATTAGACAAAGAAAAGGCTGAAAAATGACTTTTATAAATTAATTTTTAAACAATTATAGTCAACATTTTGATTGATAATCTAACCAACTATTAAAGGGAAATAAAACGCAGTGCATGGTTCAAGCAACAAGCTTCTGTTTTGGAAACTCTGACCTTGACAAATTTGCATTTTAAAGACTTTCATTAATGATTTCCCTTCTGCAGTACAAATACTGAATATAAACCAAGGGAGCTGCGTAGCCACAAACATCAATTTGTAAAGGATAGTGCAGATAAATTCATTGCACCTTGAGGTGATTAGTTTAAAAGTCATTGAATTTCCAGTCTTTGAATTAATGCCTTTTTTGTTCATACATGATATAGTACAAGAAGAATCATGTGGCAGTCAAAAAAATAAGCTAACAAAGTTGATATCTTCACCATTCATCATATCCTTGACACTTCTAACAAAATGGTTTTCCACCCTGAATTGACAGTCAAAACAGAGGGACTTCACATAGAATTTTAAACTGCATTCGTGTTAGATGGGATCACAACACAGGACCAAACTCAGGAGATCAAACAAATAATTTCTCTTTTCCCTGATGCAGACTTAAGAAGTGTATCATCCCTTTCAACCAGGAAAATTCCTTACAAGCGTATCTTGTAGGAGATAAAATGCATTGAGTCTTCATACATTACTATATCCTGGGATTTTAACTGAAAGCTAGTTCCATAGGGAAACATGAGAGAAAATAGGTTTTTAAGTCTCCTTGCTGTGGTTTACTAAGAAAGTTAACAGTGCAGACTAAAAATGCGTATGTGAAGTTGAAATAAATTTGTGAAGAAATTTGACAAAATATTTGTTACCAACCCTTTGCTAAAAGCTGCAAGCTTTTACATTTCCAGTATATGGGGGGATGGACCCTGTGATTGTCTGCATTATTGGCTATCTCTTTTTTTTTGAGGAAGATTAGCCCTGAGCTAACTACTGCCAATCATCCTCTTTTTGCTGAGGAAGACTGGCCCTGAGCTAACATCCGTGCCCATCTACCTCTACTTTATACATGGGATGCCTACCACAGCATGGCTTGCCAAGCAGTGCCACGTCCACACCCAGGAGCTGAACCGGCGAACCCCAGGCTGCAGAAGCAGAACGTGCGAATTTAACCGCTGCGCCACCAGGCTGGCCCCTACTGGCTATCTCTTTAGTCAGACTTCCAATCAATTCCATCTACTAAAATAGATATTTAATATTCTTATATTAATATAATTAATTGAAGATTAATGATCTAATTAATTATCCTAATAATCCAGGGAAAAGTTTTAGGGTTTTTTTGGTATTTTCCCTCTTCCTCTCTATCTCCCTCTCTTCCTAACTTTGCTGATTTATTGATCCCATATTTATACACATATGTCTCTGAAACATTTGTCGTGAGCACATATATGTAGATTAATCGCCACCCTTGTATTAACCTGAGGACTTGCTCCAGCTAAAGAAAGGCCTCCTTTCCTTTTACCTGCGCCTTTAATTTTTACATCTTTGAAATTAAACCTTCATTTCTTCCAAGCTTGCTTCTCTGTAGGGCTCTGTAGTTGGAGCTTTTTTTTTTTTTTTTTTAAGATTTAATTTTACTTTTACTCCCCAAAGCCCCCCTGTACATAGTTGTGTATTTTTAGTTGTGGGTCCCTCTAGTTGTGGCATGTGGGACGCCACCTCAGCATGACCTAGATGAGTGGCGCTGTGTCCATGCCCAGGATTCGAACTGGCGAAACCCTGGGCCACCAAAGCAGACAGCGTGAACTTAACCACTCAACCACAGGGCCGGCTCCCTATAGTTGAAGCTTTTATGTAAATGATATCATCTGACCCTCACAATAACTTTCTGGAAAAGATATTACATCTTCTGGATGAGAAAACTGAGGCACAGAGAATCAAGACAACTAGTACATGGCAGAGCAAAGACTTATGTTCAAGTCTTGGTGGATGTGCGTGTAGTTTTTTTTTCACTATGCCTTTGCTCTTGTTCTGCAGGGTCTTCCCATCAAAGGGCACAGCTTCTGTCGGGCAGCCCTCCCTACACAGCTCTTTGCTTCTAGAATCTACTCCTTCCTGACCTATTCCTACCTCATCCTTTATAACCACCTCTCCATTAGATGATCCAATTTGAATGTTTTCCATCTGTTTCCTGCTGGGAACCAGATTAGTAATGCTCACCCTTAAACAGCGTTCTCCCAGTCCCTACTAACTTCCATCCCACTTCCCATTTCTACCATGCTCCATCTCAACTACTCTTTCACTTGCTCCCATTGAAGTACCTATTCCTGCAATTCTTGCTCTGATTAAAAAAAAAATTCACACTAATATATGCATCACTAATAAATATTTAATGTATTACCTTTTCTTTTACTTCATATCCAAGCTGACCAACAATATTTGCATATTTGCCTGATGTCAAAGAATAAATGTCTAATGGCAGAATGCCAGGCACCTGTTGCAGGTAGCTTGGGGTCAGATGTTTTTGACCATGTAGGCTCAAATGTCTGTAGTGAAGGGAGGAATTGTTGGCTAGGGCTGACTTTTAAAGCTACTTTTATAGTATCTAACTTACTCCCTCCCTACTTTGAGTCTAGTTGGTGATAACAGCATCTAATAGATAAAAATTGATAGGTAATACATTAACATTAAACAGGAGTAATAGTGTGCTTTAGATGGAAAGTTCCAGGAGGGCTTTCTATATAGGATGCTTACATATGGTCTCCAACTCTAAGCAAATGGGCAGTTTGCTTAAACAAAAAAAATTCAATGAGATAATGTAGTCAAATAGTTTTCAATGAACATATTCTTTGTTTTTCCATGTAATTACTTATTCTCTTCCTACTTAATATGGATGCAAGAAGTCTTACGTACATTTCAACTAAATAAAACATGAATTTTAAAAATATAACTATTTAAAAATTTCTTATGGACTTATTTTAAATAGACACATTAGGGAGGATTGAAGATTGAATTGTCTGTACGTTATCAAATAATAACCCAAATAAAAATATGCTTCCAGACATGTACAGATGGCTGTTTTATAATCACTGAAACTTAAGAAATGATGAAATATGGCTGGCCTTTGGGTTTCCTGGATAAAGTCTATTACAGGATGATTTAGCATCTGAGGATCCAGAGGATGTATAACAAGTGTTATCACCAAAATAATGTTGGATAAAGTCTTCAGCCGAGCAGAAGTAAGAAAGCAGCCTGGGGCCTTGGGAACCTTCTGTCTGGCCTGTGGCACCGTTATCTGCCATAGTATCTAGTCTGTACAGAAACCTTATTTTAATTTCACTTGGGATCCATATGTTTCTTCCGACCTTTCCTTGCAAAGATGACTTTTTCCCACATTTTGCTATTTTCTGCTTTCTAAGCATGTGGGTATTTTTTTAAATTCTTTTGGTTTTGTTGAAGTGACATTTCACTAGCTAAGACAAACAAAGCTTCTAACATAAGGGTAGTGATTCAAAGAGTTTTATAGCATCTTAAATGTACACACAATATGAAGAATATCACAGACTGTGCATTCTATATTCTGACATTAGCACCTGTGCTTCTCATGCCATATTTGTTTAATCCAATAGATTAATCATCTTTAGCTTCATTCCTATCAAAATAAACTCAAGTTCATTTTAGTTAATTGTTGGGTTTTCTTTTAATGCACTTATAAGAATATTAGAAAACCATATGGATACATAACTCAGTTTTAATCCCTGCAGAAACTGAGCTTTCCAACTGTCATTTAAAATATTTAATACTCATCAAGAAGGCATGCCTGGAATGTGACTTGATGTAAGAGAAGGCTTTAACCTAACCAACTGTACTGAAATATAGCTGAAGAATAAGTGTCACCAGATGGTCTGGATGAAGTCAAAGAACACAATTCTGTCAGTGTAGTTTCAGCACCACCCAGAGATGAAGGTGACTTGGCCAGCTGACATGGACATTCTTGTTGCTTGGCAAATACAGCCTTAGAGTGTGTTGGGGGACATCATGTGTTATAATTTGAAGATAACAGCCATTAAGATCATCCTATAACTGTGTTCTGATTGCATTTCTACCAACCAATTTGAATTTCCATGGAAACATATTTTTTTACAGGGGGGAAAATGTGTAAAACAGGTGATATCAGCATTTTACTTCACTTGGCAGTTGTACTTCTCACTGAAAATTAATAAACAAATTGTCACACTGAGTTATAAAAATAGGTATCTTTAACAAAATTATCATCTCTCTCTTGCTTCCATCAGCCATGCTGATGTTTAGGCAACTTCTAGCGTTTCATTTTCTTTTTACCACTCTTCCCCATTTCTTACCTTCTAACAAACCCAACTGCAAAGTGTTATCCTACCTATTTTACAAGGCAATTATAAAACTAAAGTGAAAGAATATAAGAGAAAGCACTTTTATTTTAAATATAACCATTATGTAATTTCATAAGTAAAATTAGTGCCTTGCACATTGTAGGCACTCAGTAAATCCTTTGGATTTATTTATCTCTCTTCTTTCTCACTAGAATTGGTATTGTTTCTTTTAATCTGGCTCTTTTAACTTAAACATAAAGGACAAATCTAACTGTCCCTCATAAGTTTTACTGTGCCTACCCCTCATTCATCTCCCTTTCTCTTTATATACTGTGTGTGTGTGTGTGTGTGTGTGTGTGTGTGTACTCACAGCCAAATATTTATTCCTCTCTTTACTCTGGGTTGATTTGTCTTCCCATCTTTCACAAAGCACTGTCATAACAGTATTTGTTAAGCTCTATGCAGTACTATATTAAGTATTTAAATACTTATTTAATATTCAAAATAACCCTAAGATGTAGATGTTATTTATTGAACACTTACTGCATGCTTGGTCCTATTTTTCCATTGACCAGGAAAAGAACTGAAGTTCAGAAAATTTAAGCAACATGACCAAGGTCACAAAGCTCACAGGTAAAGAAGCTGAAATTTAATTCCAGATATTTTTGACTCTACGGCGCTCTACTGATTGTCTTTATATTTTTATTTTTTATAAAGTAACATGTTTCTCATTTTCTTTCCCCGCTCCTAATCCTTGATAGGAGGAGGAAAATAGATAAATCCATTTTCAAATACTTTAGCAACATTTTTTGGTATTAACTCTATATTTCCAATACTACGTAATAACAAATAACACGCTTATTGTGATAATCCTGATTTTTCACTCATGACAACATTCTATAAAAGACAGGATTTAACTCCCTTATACCACTGCCTCACATGCAGACATTTCCCTCCTCCCATCTGTCCAAAAGAGCTGTATTACTGACAATATCTGTGGGTCTTTTTTTGTTTACTGTGTTTTCCCAGAGAAGAATCCTACGAACCCCTGCCTGAAGAATATAAATTTGGCCTCCAGTATTCTGGATGTTAAGAACCTCGTGGAAAGGGGTTCTGAGGGTCTCATTTTTCAGAATGTAGTCTTTCACATTTCCCTGATTTTTATTGTGGGATCTCCCCAACGTTCCCACTCTTAACTCTATCTGGTATCTCCAAGAGCAGAGCATCTTTGGTTCAACCAGTTAACCTCCAGGCTTCTCCTTGAGGAGGAATGGGAATAAGGAACGAGAACTCCTCTTTATAGCACTGTCAACCTATTCCCTGCTTTCAGCCCCGCCCTGCATTCTCACTTTCAGAAGCACCTGGTGGTTTCAATTCAGGAGCATTTCCAGGGTTCAGAGGTTTCAATTACCTATTGGTAGGCTTAGGTTTCAGCTTTCCTGGATCTGCTAAGGCAGTTACCAGTCATCCATCTGCTTGGCAGCTTCCAAAATTATCCATTGTTCCAAAAATGTGCAGGGACGTTAAGTGAGTGAGAGCTGAGGTCTCACACTTTGAATAGCAAGCCACAGTGTTCTCAGTATTCAGGCCTTCTCCAGAGCTATTTAGGGAATGAGAATGTTGGTTGAGAGAGGAAATTAGAGATCATCCAACTTCCATTTAAGTCTATGATTAACTAACCTTATGTGAAAATGACTTGTAAGAACCATGCTCCCATCACTACTATTTCACATCGAATCTTAGCTTGTCTGCTTTCAAATAATCCCTCTCCTTGGACCATATATGCTTCCTGTCAGTACATCCCCAGTGCCAAGCACGCTGCCTGACCTATAATTGGTGCTTGATAAATATTTGTTGAAAGAATGAACACAAAGACCTATCCCTCAGGTTTAGCTCAGTTTAGCGAGAAAGTTTTAGGGTTTACTGTTATTGTTGAGATATAGTGTATCAATATTGGTTCATGATTACAGAGAGCAGCAGTGAAATCCCCATGAGAAATTTTCTTGTACTTTCTTCTTCACAAGTATTGCAAGAATATTAATCTTTCTTAAGATATTCTACCTAATGTCTACTTTGGATAGAAACTGGAAATTTAAGAGGAAAAATATACATAATATATATATGTCTCACATTTGAATCTCATCTTCAAACTCAGATGTTCAAGAATTTAATATTATTTCCTTTGTTCAAACGACTAACTTTCCCCTGGGGTAGAAAGTCCCTGAAGTAATTAATCTCAGTCAATCCCAGTATTCCCCACTCCCTTTTTTGGGGTGCATCTACAATCAGAGGGGATTCTTCAGTACCGAGGTGTTCATGTATGCAGAAGAAGTGGAGGAAGGACAGGTAGAATCTGATTCTTGGTGTCATCTGTCCACATGGCATGTGCCAACCAGCTTCAGTCTGCAAAGGGGCAGAGGATGGAGGATGAGCTCAGAAGGAAGGACAGCGGGAATGGAAAATGCCAAGAAAAATGTAATTAATATCTCAAAAATATTATCCCACCCTTTCCAGTTAGAATACCAGGGAATTGATCTACTTCAGTTTTTATTTTATCACATCCTTTCACCAACTTCCTCCTTGTTCTTATTTGTCTCTCCATCAGCTCTCTGCACTCCCTTCCCAGGTTCCCCAGTGGTTTCTTTCGCTTGGCCCAGGCTGCCCGTTTCTGTCTCACAGTCGTCCTGCTGCCAATAGGGTGGGATGACCAGGCTGAGCCAAGCTATCCAGATAATGTCACTCTTGGCAGGAAAAGAGATTTGCAACAGTAACACACATTGCGCCTTCCTCACATTCCGGACACTCCCAGGAATCATATGGGGCCCACTTAAACAAAATTGGCTCTCCGCTTCATTCATCTGGCGGCCAAGACCCACAAACAAAATCTGGTTTCCAGCAACAGCAGTGGTAACATCAGTATCAAAACTGGTTTGGTCCATTCCACAAATGTAAAAATTTGTTTTTTATTTGTTTTGACAAATACTCCTGCAAGCAGTGTTTCTGGAGACCACCTCCAACCATTATTTTTACTGAGTATTTGACTTTTTATGAATCATAACAATAATAACAGCTGACGTACAGTGAACCCTTTTCTAGGCTTAGGCTAAATGTTTCATGTAAACTATCTCACTAAATTCTCATCACAATCTCATCTCTGTTTTACAGATAAAGAAATAGAATTATAGAAAGTAGGTACATTACTTGCCTAAAGTCGGGTAACTTGCAAATATTGAGTCCAGAACTAACCAAGAATTATACCAGAACCTGAATTCTTAACCACTTTCATATTAAGCCAACCAAATTGATATAAGAATTTATAAAGTAATTTGTAATTTAAGATAGTAGCAGAAAATTAGATGTCATTAGGAAAAAGAGAAATTCAGACTCATACTAGCTGTTTTAGGTTAAAATAATATTTATTTCTCAATTAAAATACTAACACAGATAGATAATTAACACTAAAATGTATCCTGAAGAAAGCAAGAGTGAATAGGTTCTTCTTTTTTTAACTTTAGAAACACATTTGTAACTACCACAATGGTGAAACCACTAACCAGAGAAACAAAAACAAATAAACAAAAAAACCTATCCCATTCCGTTTCTGCCCTTAATCCTTTTTATAACTTTCTTCTCCTAGTACTTGGATATAGATGACGAAGGAAATGTATACTTATTTATCCTCGTGTTATGAAAAGACATCCTGAGACAGCTGAGCCATCACTAAACCAGGAATCGGAAATCACATTTAGTGCAAACTCAAGCACTAGCCAGATATGAGAACTCAGTAGACGTGTTGCCTTAAAGAAACATCCTTCAAAAGAAGAGGGCTGGCTGAATAAACTTGCAGGTTCTTCCCAGCTTGAACATTCTATTATTTCAATTATGTAGCTCAAATTACGAACATTACTTTTCTGAACTAGCAGGCCCAGAGGGAGCTCTTGAAGCAGAAAAATATAACAGGAAATTAAAAGTAATTAAGGATCTATCATTACAGATCAAGCCCAAAGCTCCATATTTATAAAAGGTAAGTAACCCTATTCTCTCAACTATTACATCATATAAACGCACTTGAAAGGACCCAATAATAGCATTTTTATACCATAGGGGACTTCTATTTTAAATACCACTGTACCTCTTTGTCTTACTACCACTTATTATTCTCTCTTCTCATCTTAAACATAATTTACTCCAAGCAGTTTTCCCTGACTCCCTCTGGAGAAAGATAAATGCATCCTCTCTGTACCCTAGTACTCTGTGCATTTCCTAATACAGACTTTTTATAATTTATTGTAATTGCTTATGAGTTGACTCTTCTTCCAATAATATCATAAGTTCCAACTGAGAATCTGTCTCTTTTTCTCACCAGCACCTACAGCAGTTGCTGGCATATAGTATCTGCTCAACAAATGCTGACTAAATTTTCTCTAGTCCAATGTCCTCACTTTACGAAGGAGAAACTGGAGCTCCTGGACACGAACACGAAATTCTAGGCAAAGAGCTCTTTTCACCACACAGCACTGTCTCCCAAACTTTGAAGTCTGTGTTATATATTTTCAGAGGAACTTTAAGTAGAGATAGGGATGATAATAACTATATTATAAAATGCAAATATGCTAAGACATATGTGGAGTTAAAAAAAGTCTTGCCCTAGATAAATGCAAGCAGAAAAAAATTAAAATTGCTGATTTTGAGATAGAGATATGATCAAGGAAGTTGCTGATAATTCCTCAGCTTTTAAATCAGATCACAACCATGTTCAGTTAAAGATATGACATAGGTGCTTACACCCGGGACTTGGCAAAAAAATGAGGAAAAAATCCAGAGAGTTATCAGACTTAGATGGAAAGAGAAAATTTTTAACATCCTGTTACTAAATGCACAAGAATGATTTGTAAATACACACACACACACACACACCCCATCACATACATGAAGAGTTTTTAAGGTTTTTAAAAATATCCATAGGTGTACATGTGCGTTATACAAAAACATTCTGTCTAGTTCAACTCTAACGTTATGAAGGTTGAATGAGTTTTCAGTACAAGATGACTATGAATCAAACACTGGACTCATGGTCTTATTCCTAAATCTGACTCTGACTCAGTGGACCATTCAAGCCCTTATGTTCCCAGAGTCTCCTGTGGGCAAAACAAAAGCACCAAGTGGCCCTATTTATTGACATGGAGCTATCATCAGTCATCTGGAAAACCGAAGGGAGGAGAAACCTAGGGTGAGGGGTGAGAGGGATGAGACAGATACCAGGAGAAAAGACAATAAAAGAGCAGAAATGGGTCTTCAGCAGATGGAGCCATCAAACGACCCACTTCTCACCCTTTACCTAACTTGTGTTTTTTGGTGCTGCAACAGATACCTGAGGTCCATGAGGAAACAAGCAAGAGAACAAAAAACAACACTCTAAGAATGACAGAGGATAAGAGGAAAAACCTTTTTTAATATTACTTGAAGAAGCAGGGCCGGCCCAGTGGCATAGCAGTTGAGTTCCCAAGCTCTGCTTAGGTGGCCCGGGGTTCACAGGTTTCGATCCCAGGTGCAGGCCTAGTGCCACTCATCAGTCCACACTGTGGAGGCATCCCACATAAAATAGAGGAAGATTGGCACAGATGTTAGCTCAGGGCCAATCCTCCTCACCAAAATAACCCAAAAAAATACCTGAAGAGATTCTTATGATTCAATATGGTTGAATATAACAGAAGAATTCATTGAAAAGAAGTGATTTATACTCTGTAATCAAACTATGTAAAGTTCACCAAAAAGTTCAAAATAAGCACCTTTCACAGACACTTCACTCACAATCCAGCATTCGTATATACACATAACTAACCACAAACTGATAACTGACAATACTTCATAATTCATATATTAATGTAAGTCACAGTGAGGCATATGATGAAGGGAGCTATCTTGCCTGTTCCTAGTTGGAATTCTTTCTCTTTCTTATTTGCAAATTGTTGAAAAGCTGCCTCTTTCTACTGCTTTTGGAAGGAAAAAATGAACATACTTTTCCCTGTAAATCCTCCAATTATTTTGTTAAGAAAATGTATCCTACACCCTCAAACATACAAATCCCATGCTCACTAGGATATGTCAGCAAAAGTCTTCATCCAAGGCAAAGGATTCATATTAACATAGAACAAATATGCCTGCTACATTGGAGATTCCTTATGAATATTTAGAATATTATCAAATATTTTATCTATTGCAACTTAGATGTTATTAAAAAATTTAAAATACTAAAAATAGGACACATGCACATTGGTAAGCAAAACAATGCTTGGAAAATAGAAAAGATAGTAGATTTTTCAGCTGAATTTTTAAAAGTATAAAATATATATTGTTTTAAAATATGTGTAGTTTCAGCAATGTAAAATAGAATATCAAAACTGGAGGAAACAAGGGCCAGCCCCAGTGGCCCAGTGCGCTCTGCTTTGGCAGCCCAGGTTCAGTTTCCAGGCATGGATCTACTCCACTCTGTTAGCAGCCATGCTGTGCTGGTGACCCACATACTAAAAAATAGAGGAAGGTCAGCATGGATGTTAGCTCAGGGCAAATCTTCCTCAGCAAAAAAACAACAACAAAACCTGAAGGAGACAAGAGGGATCTTTTCAACCATTTTAAGAAGGAAACTATCAGAATTAAATGACTAAAAGTGAAAGAACACCTCAACCAATGCTTCTGTAGAAGACTTTTTTAACCTCTAATAACTAAAGGAAATAGGGGGAGGGCAGAGGTATATCATTTCTTTAAGACCACGCTATTCCACCTCACCTAATTTGACCTTCTGTTCTTTATCAATCTCAAACCCTGCGTGGATTCGCTCTCTAACTTTTCTCTCTGCTTTGCCTTCCCCACAGCTGAGTTGGGTCTAGTTTTCCTTTTTGAATATTTATAAAAATATACCAAATAAAAGATGCTGCTACACTGTCATTTTATAAAACTCTCAGGATCCACGATTTTCCTCCAAACTTCTCTTGAAGAGACAGAATCCTTAAAATAACAAGTGATCGCTCTTTCACCAGGAGTAGGGATGGGAAGAAATAATAACCCAAGGGAGAAAAAGTGATAAAAAACAACTGCTTACAGTGGTGTTTGGAGAAAATTATGTAAATATTTATGCAAAGACAGCTTTGCAGAACACATCGCGCTGCATCAGAACCGCTTGTGCCAGCGTGCACAGGCAGCCTCACAGTTGGATCAACAGCCTGAAAAGCAGATGTGCCAATTTCCTGTATTTGATTATGATGATTCCTAATTATGCCAAAGCTGTGGCAATGTCCTTCCCTAGAATGACTCTTAATTTTGTTTTGCTAACCCACACACACAACCTGTTTTGGACATGTAATTCATTGTCACGTTAAGTCTACGAAATACTTGTTCGTTTGCCTAATAGTTCTGAGGACAATGGCTCACGTGGATGCTGTTTTCTTTCTTAATTTGGCATTCTCAAGCACGCAGGGGGGAAAAGAAAGAATATATGCATAGTGATAGAGCCATGCTGTTTAACATCAATGAGGTTTAGGCTTCTCCATCATGGTCCGCGCATGAAAAGAATACCATTACATGGATGTTCCTGAAAGGGTAGTTTTCTTGCTTTACCTGTGTTTACACTTACAATGTCATTATCAATGAAAAACTCAGCACCATTTCTGATTAGGCGTGGATTATAAGCCATAGCAAACTGATAATACTTATGCCAGATGTCAAAATTAACAAATAGCTTGACCATTGAGGTGCTTAGACCTAATTGTATGATAGTTGGACGAGAAAAAGCAAAACATGAACAATTCAGTAGTCACAGAACCTTCCATATGAACTTCTCTGGTACACTGAAAGGGGCATTTGCCAACCTGACTTTAATATAAACACTCTTTTGCGCTTCTGAGCCCACAATTGATATTTGTATTTGCTTTACAATTTAAAATGTGCTTTTCACTTATAATCCTTTATTTACATTGCACAATAATCCTATGAAGTCAATTGTTATTATCCTTATTATCCACTTTAGATGTAGAAATAAGTACAGAGGAGTTAAATTACATGTTCAAAGTAAGCAGCAGAACCAGGACTTAAATTCCAACTTCGTGTAAATCAACAGTTATTTACTAAGTACCAATTTATTAACCAGGCTTGATCCTTATGAAGAATAGTGACAGAGGCAAGGCTTGAGTTTGGCCCCTTCCTTCTCAGACTTTTAACAAATCGCAACTGTGTCTCTCTTCCTCCAGGAATCTAGCGGTTTCCTGTTTCTCTCTGTATGAGGAATCAACACCAGCTCTTTTATCTCAGGTTCTGGATCTTTCTTTCCAATCATCTCTCAAATCCTCCTACCTACTTCACGTTTTTACAAACTTAGTCCAGATTTACTCACTCTGGAAAAACTTTGAGAACTCAATTATGATTTTCACTACAACATAAACTTGATGAAGGGAGATTCTTTGTCTGTTTTCTTCAGTCTGTGTTTCCAGCAGAACATTGAGTGCTGCCCGGAACACTGAAGGTCTCAGTAAATATTCATTAAATTAACATAGTTGTAGTCCTTCCTTAGACTCATAAAGGAACTATCTGTCTTAATTTGGGTTCCCCCAAATAGAGCGGCAGACAAGGACTTAGATTGAGGTAGTCTATGTGTAAGGTGATCTCTGGAAGCAGGAATGAGGGAGTAGGGAGAATTAATTAGGGGAGGAGAGAAAGTCAATATTAGATTTCATAATCAACTTTGCTTTCAAGGTGATAGGAGCTCAATTCCCCCAGAACATCTTAGCTATGTACGGAACTGTCCACTCGAGAAACAGGAGGCTGGAGCATTTATCTGTGGGCTCTACTAAAGAAGGAGCACCCTAGGAGTCTTAATATCCTTACACTTCCAAGAAGCACAAGTAGGTTCTCATAGCTTTGGTGAAGGCCCTGAAGAACAAAGTAGAAAGACACAGATAGTAAGTGATATCAATATGAGGTTGATGTGGGGTCGGCAAGCCGAGGAGTCGAAAGAAAGATTTCTTGGACTCTCAAGGTCTGGCAGTAGTGCTCTTTTATTCAGAGAATAGTGTGGAATAGCATGGGGACAGGACCCATGGGCAGTCAGAGCTGCTGCAAACATGGGTTGAGAGTAGGGCTAAATTTAAGGCATAGGTATGTGAGTTATCTCTTTACAAGACAAAGGAAGGAATATGTAAAAAAAAGTTGTTAAAATGGTATCAGTGCCGGTAGGGTCTGGTTATTGGGTGGTCCTATAACTTTTAGATAAGAATCAAACCAGATTAAGTAAATGGCAGAAGCCACCACCTTAAATATTATCTTCTGCTAAAGACAAGGGAGGATGTTAGTGGTACGGGGGTCAGTTACATGAGGTTACCAGATAGTAAACAACTTAAGTCCTTGCCTTCCCCTTTTTAGAGATAAGATCATCTCCTCTTCCTCCAGGTACAGAGAGGGAGACACCCCCCCACACACAGATGGAGACTTCCTTCACAAATGCAATGTCTCTCATCAAAGGGCAAGCAAATTCCACTCCTCAGAGCCTCCTTCCCATCTGCAGTTTTTAAAAGTAACCAGCCTAGAATAATCCTCATCAAGGTGAGTCTGAGCTTACACGGAACTGAACGTGGTGGCAACAGCTAAAATTAGACTTGGGCAGAGAGGATGTGAAACAAAGAACCAAAGCATCTGCTCCACCAACAGCAAAGAAAATCAAGAGATACCAGTATTAGTTCTTCTAGTTACTGAAACTAGAAGAATTTCTGGAATTCTGGAAATACTAGAATTCTGGAATAGTACTTTGTGGGCATGCAATCAGGCATAGCTTTTTATAGAAGATTGAGAATATATAACATTTTGATACTAAAAGAACAAGTAAGCAAGTGTTTCTCAGGCTGAATCTGTAGACTTAACTTCTCAAAGTCTAAAGACATGTTTTTTAGAAACTCACAGGCTTGAGGAATATATTTGGTAAGTATATTCTGGATCATCTTGGTGACCATTTTATGATAGAGATGCCCAAAACACAGCACTTCTTTCATATTTAAAATTGACTTTGCATGAATCCTGTTTGAATGATAAGTATTAGGCTAACAAGAAAAGAAAATAGAAGACCTTAATATTTTTGGCAAATGAAAGTTATGTTAAGTCATGGCATGCTCTAAAAAGCATTTGTGGTGTTTCAATAGAGAAAAGAGATGGAAATTAAGCCATCCCAAATATGTTGTAATATAAGCACTCTGAACTCTGAAAAACCTGACCCACAGAAATCTGTAATGAAGAGTCATTCAGTCTTAGCAAAACAATGTCATCTGTTATATTAAATTAATGTTTTTGGTTTTTTAATTTTGTTCAGATGTGATGAGTAAATTTGATTTTATTAATATAAGAACCATAAGCATAGAGAGTTTATTCCCAACACTTTTGTTTTAATTAGTTAAGAATCATTACAATAAAATAATTTAATTCATCTCTTAGGGTCCATCAGAGCCCTTTTAGAAGGAATTCTCACATTACTTAAATCAGAGAAAGGTTGACTTAGGCTGTAATATGCACCCAGGACCAACAGCCCTACCAGATATTAATAAAACCATGGAGGATTAAAAGACATTTGTATTGTCCACGTCACTATTACATACATACACTATTATATACAAAATTTTTGGATGCTGCAGAAATAATGAGTTGAGAGAGTCAAAGTCCTTGCTATAAGGAAATCTACACCTAGCTGGTAAAATAAATCACTTGTGTCATAACTAGCACTACTGTCAATGCATTAAACTTGCTAAATAAAAGGTGAGGGAATGATCCATAGAAGACAGACAATGCTATGGGCTTGGTTGCAAAAAGGGGCTTCATAAACAAGACAAAATTTAGAGTTGGCCTAGAAGGTGAAAAGGATGATGATTTGGAAGACAGAGGAGAGATTTCCAGGCATGAGAATGCTGGTACAGAAATGAGAAAGTGGATGAGTTTATTCCTGGAGCACTAGATAAGTTATTTTCACAAAATGGAAGTACATTTTGAGGAATAATGGAAGATAAGATTGGAAAGGTAGATAGGGGTCATATTTAACAGAATTGTGGATACTAGCACTGTAATTTAAAATTTTAAGCTCTGGACAATGGGTAGCCATTAAAGATTTGAGACAGGCAGTGAGGTGAGGGTTAGAGCATTGTTTTCAGAATACTAGAACAATGTCAGTAATGGCTGAAGGGAAAACAGGTCTTTTGTAGTCAAGCTTCAAATTATCCCAATCCTTGACTGAATTAAAGGCATAGAAGAGTGTCCCTAAATCCAAGAAGGCAATGTAAAATCCCTTTGGCAAAAGATACTATCTCTCAGGCCTCAGATTATCTCTACAATTTTCCATATACGATGTCAGACACGCAATCCAAATGAAAGAGGGAGAAGAGGAGACAAAACAACCTGATCAAAACAAGAAAAACATGAGAAAATAGAAAGAGAGTCACAGGGACATCAACAGTAACTTGAAAATAACTATGCTTGATATATAAAAGGAAATCAAAGAATTTTGACAACGAGCTAAATAAAGTACATTTTGGAAAAGAAAAATGCAATAACCAAAATTAAGAACTCAATGCAAGGGGTTTATGAGCAGATTAGATAAGGTAAAGAGATAATTAATGAACTTGAAAGTGAGTCAGAGGAAACAATTCAAGATATAGAGAGACAAAAGTATGGAAAATAGAGAAAAACATGTTAAACACATAGAAGATTCACTGAAGAAAAATCTAACATGTGTATAACTGGAGAACCAAGAAGACAAGAATATAGAGATTTGGGAAGGATGAAGAGAAATGATAGAAGCCAGAAGACCATGGAATAGCTTCAAATTGCTGAAAGAAAATAACTGTCAATCTGGAATTTTCCACTGAGGGAAAACATCTTCCAAAAACTAGGGAAATAAATTATTTTAAGACAAATATAAACAGAGAATTTGTTGATTTCAAACCCACTCTGAAGCAAATTCTATAGACTATTCTTCAGGCTAAGAGGATATGATCCCAAATAGAATTTCAGAGATTCAAGAAAAAAATAAAGGGGAAAAAAAGGTAATTATGAGGGTAATTCTAAATAAATATTGACTGTTTAAACAATAACAATAATGTCATGTGAACTTTAAAATTTACCAAGAATTAGGGGCTGGCCTGGTGGTGTAGTGGTTAAGTTTGACATGCTCTGCTTTGGCAGCCCAGGTTTGCAGGTTCAGACCCCAGGCCCAGACCTACACCACTCATCAAGTCATGCTGTGGTGGCAACCTACATACAAAATAGAAGAATAACAGCACAGATGTTAGCTCAGGGTCAATCTTCCTCACCAAAAAAAAAAAAAAAAAAAAAAAATTTAGCAAGAATTAAAATAGCTGGTGACAATAGCATAAAAATTGTGCTGTCTATATCTTGAATCTTTTCCTCTGACTCACTTTCAAATTAATTAATTATCTTTTTACCTTATCTAATCTGCTCATAAACCCCTTTCATTGGAATGGGAGAGGGTGCAAGGGGTGATTAGGTACTTGTGTGTGGTGATGGATTGTAATTAGACTTTGGGTGGTGAACAGGATGTAATCTACACAGGATTCAAAATAGAATGATGTACACCTGAAATCTATATAATGTTATAAACCAATGTTACTGCAATGAAAACAAAAAAGAAAGAACCTACATTAAGAAAAAATTGTGAGGGGCATAAATGGAGTTAAACTTTTCTAAGTTCCATGCATCATCCAGAAAAAGAAAAAAAGTACTAATTTACATAACTTTGATAATTTAAGGATGCATGCCTTAATCTCTAGTGTAACCACTAAAAGAATAGTAAAAGAATGTATGACTACTAAGATACTAGAGAGGGACATCAGAAAAATAGAAAAAATACTGAATCAATCCAAAAAATGAAAGAAAAGAGATGAAAAGAAAAAAATAGGTGAGTTGGGATGAATAGAAAGTACATAGAAATATGGTAGATTTTAATCCAAATATATCAGTATTGCATTAAATGTGAATGGCTTAAATCTTCCAGTTAAAAGACAAAAATTGTCAGAGTGAAGTTAAGAAAAAAAACTCAAGTATTTACAGCCTACATGAGAAACAAGCACATATAAGGACACAGAAAGATTGAAAGTAAAAATATAAAAGAAAAAAGATATATATGGCAAACATTAACCAAAAGAAAGCTGGTATAGCCATATTAACATCAAACCAAGTAGACTTCAAGGCAAAAAGTATTACTAGGGCTCAAGAGGACATTTCTAATATAAAAGGCCCAATTCACCAGGAAGATACAATTATTCTCTCAAAAACTAATAGAATAAGCAGACAAAAGATTAGTAAAAATATGGAATATTTTATCAACATATTTAACAAATATAACCTATTGTCAGATACTACATCCAACAACTGCAAGATACATATTCTTTTTGGATGCCCACAGAATACTGACAAAAACTGACCATATGCTGGGCCGTATATTGAAATTGTGTACCAAGTATGTACGAAGTAGACCACAATGGAAATAAAATAAAATCAATAATAAAAAAAATTACACGTTTGAAAATTAATAAATACACTTCTAAATAATCAAAGAGCCAAAGAAGTAATCACAATCTTGAAGTTAGAAAATATTTTAAATGAATAATAGTGAAAACGCCACTCATCAAAATTCGTGAGATGCAGCCAAAGCTGAGACTATGACCTTAAATGACATACAAAAGAAAGCAAGGCTGATATTCAATTAGCTAAGCATCCATTTGCATTTCAATAAAGAAAAAGAACAGCCTAAAGAAAATAGAAAAAAGGAAGAAAATAAAACATATTTTAAAAATTACTGAAATGAAAACAAACATATAATAAAGAGAACCAGCCAAGTCAAAAGCTGGTTCTTTAAAAATAGGGCACAAATTTAGCAAAGAGCAAAAGTTAGAAAACTAGGGATAAATGTTTTATCTTTAAATGACCATAATGCTGATGAAAACAAAGATGTCTATCCTCACATTTTTAATCTTGACATTTGGTCCTCTTGCTTCTGGTCTAACATCCTTCAATCTCTCTCTCCATCTCATTATTGCCAGTGTGATAATGCAAATGTTCATTGAGTAAACAAATTAATATTGCTGACATGTGAAAATAACTTCTCCTGAGGGTATTCATAAGTGGGATCTTGAGTAGTCAACCACTCCACATGTAAACCACTCCACATGACTCAAGCTTCTTCCAGGATTCAGAGAATTCTGCAATCCCCACCAGAGGTTACTGCTCTTTCAACAGATAGGCCTTAGTCTAGACCATGAAGTGTGATCTCAGATTCTTCTTCTCCCACCCATCTTGTTTCTACTTTGAGCTCTGTATTGGCCTCTGGTCCTCTAGATTTGGGAGACTAAGATCGTTTCATCTTTGGCACCATGTAAAACCACAGAACACTGATTTGAGTAGAAGCCACAGTGATGCCATAACCACATCCACTACAAGCTATTCCCTGCTCCCAAAATCCTGCTTTTCCTCTCTTTAGGTTTTGAGAGTCTTATGTTTCCATCATCTCTTCTCTCCAAAAAGTCTTTCAGTATTCCATTATGTTTTACTAGGTCATAGTGTCCACTTTCCAGCTAAGTACTCCTCCTGACCCCTAGCATCACACTCCTCATTCACTCATTTATATCCACATGTTCATGGGGCAGGGTGAGGGGAGAATTGTGTTTAAGGCTGTCAAAGTATTACAAGTTTAGGCCCCATTGTTAAAATTTTAACATAGCTTTCACTATATTAACCTCCTAATCTATGCTTGATTGTGTGATTCTCAATAATAATTCTTGGGAGGGATAGAGACCATCTAGGCCATAATTGTTAAACTGCATATAAAATGCTGGTGATCCCAAAAAATGATAAATCTGGTGCCTCTACAGAGGGAGAGTCTTACTCCAAATTATGATCATGAGGTTTGTTCAATCCCCCTAGTAAGGTGGTTGAGGAAAAAAGACATCTGAGCCTACTTTCAAATCCTGGCTCTGCCATGTATTAGCTGCATAATGTTGGGCAAGTTGCTTAACTTCTCCATGCCCATTTCTTCATATAGAAATGGATAAAATAAAATCGTCCACCTGTAAGATATTTTTGAGGATTTAATGAAGTAATAGACACAAGTTGCCTAACAGAGTTCCTATCACAGAAGAAACACACAAGAAATGTTATTATTAATTATTGTTATTTTTAATAAATATCATCCTTTTCTTCTGTTCAATTGTCACTATATCTCACCTTCCCTTCTCTTCCTTTCTATCACTCTATCTCTCTTATTCTTTCTCAGAGCTTTTCTATCAGAAAGAAAAGATCCTTATCTCCTCATGCCTTCACTAAAAAATTAGTCATTTATTGATTATTGGAGGCAACATTAAAAAGGGTTCATGCTGGTGGGCTGTTACAGACTGACTGTGTCCCCATCAAAATTCATATTTTGTTATTATAATGTACTCACACCACCTGTGAAGTGGTGAAGTGTTATTTGAAAGTAGACCTAGATTTGCTGTAAATGGAGGGCAGCCACTAAAAATGAGTTAAAAAGGAAGTAAAACTGATATGCTAAGAAAGGAGAGAAAATGTAATCATATAAAATGTTCAATTAAAACCGCAAAAGTCAGAAAAAAGTGGAAGACAAAAATAGGAACAAAGAAAAGGGTAACAAAAAAGAAAGCAGTAATGAATAAGGTAGATATTGATCCAACTGTATCAATAATCCCTTTGAATGTCAATGATCTAAATGGACCAATTAAAAAAGATTGTCAGAGTAGATCAAAAAACACAACCCAACTATATCTACAAGAAACTCACTTTAAGTATAAAGACACATATAGATTAAAAGTAAACGGATGAAGAAAAATATGCCATACTAACACTAATCAAAAGAAAGCAAGAGTAGTTATATTAATTTCAGACAGATCAGACTTCAAGGCAAGGAACATTATCAGGGATAAAGAAGGGCATTACATGATGATAAAGGGGTCAATTTGCCAAGAAGACATACCAATCCCTAACATGTATGTGCTTAATAACAGAGCATCAAAGTATGTGAGGCAAAACTAACAGAATTGCAAAGATAATTAGATGAACCCACTACCATAGTTGGAGACTTCAACATCCCTCTATCGGAAATAGACAGATCCAGCAGGCAGAAAATCAGTAAGGACATAGTTGAACTCAACAACACCATCAATCAACAGACATCTACAGACTGCTTCATCCAGCAACAGCAGAATACACATTCCTCTCAAGCTCACGTGAAACAGTCACCAAGATAGAGCACATTCTGGGCGACAAAACCAAATTTAAGGAATTTAAAAGAATAGAAATCATCCAATGTCCCCTCTTGGACTACAACAAAATTAAGTTAGAAATCAATAACAGAAAGATAACTGGAAAATTGAAAATACATGGAGATTAAACAACACACTTCTGAGTAACACATGGGTCAAAGAAGAAATCTCAAGAGAAATTTTAAAATATTTTGAACTGACGGAAAATGGAAATAAAACTTATGAAAATTGTGTAGGGGCCTGCCCTGATGGCATAGTGGTTAAAGTTTGGCACACTCTGCTTAGGCTGGCCAGGTTCAGTTCCCTGGTGCAGAACCACACCACTGGTCCATTAGCAGCCATACTGTGGCAGTGGCTCACATAAACAAAAAAGGGGAAGATTGGCAACTGATGCTGGTCAGGGTGAATCTTTCTCAGGAAAAAAATAAAAATAAATTGTGGGATGCAACAGAAGTAGTGCTTAGACAGAAATTTATAGCATTGAATTAATATATTAGAAAAGAAGAAAAATCTAAAATCAATAGCATAAGTTTCAACCTAGGAAACTAGAAAAAAAGAGCAAATTAAATCCAAAGTAAGTGGAAGGAAAGAAATAATAAGAATTAGAGCAGAAATCAATAAAATTGAAAACAGGAAATCAATAGAGAAAATCAACAAAACTAAAAGGCAGTTCTGTGAAAAGACCAATAAAGTGGATACACCTCTAGCCAGGCTAACTGAAGAAATAGGGAGCAGACACAAATTGCTAAAATCGAAAATAAAAGAGGAGATATCACTACAGATCCTTTGGACATTAAAAGGCTAATAAAGAAACACTATGAACAACTCTATGCCCACACATTTGATAACCTACATGAAACGGACTAGTTCCTTGAAAGACATAATTTGCCAAAATTCATATGAGAAGAAAAAGACAATATGAGTGGGCCTAAATCTATTAAAGAGATTGAATCAATAACTAATAACTTCCCAAAACAGAAAGCACCAGGCCCAGCTGGGCTCACTGGTAAATTCTACCAAACATTTAAGGAAGAGACTATACAAATTTTCTACAATCTCTTTCAGAGGGTAGAAGCAGAGGGAATGCTTCCTAATTCATTCCCTGAGGCCAGCATTACCCTAATAGCAAAACTAGACAAAGACATTACAAGAAAAGGAAATTACAGACCAATATCTCTTATGAACATAGACATAAAAATACTCAACAGAATATTAGCCAGTCAAATACAACAATGTATAAAAAGAATTATAGACCCCAACCAAGTAGGCTGGCTTAACATTTTAGATTCAATTAATGTAACACATCACACCAACAGGCTAAAAAAGAAAAATCACATGATCATCTCAACAGATGCAGAAAACTTATTTGATAAAATCCAGCACCAATTCATGATAAAAACTCTCAGTAAACTAGGAAGAGAGGGGAACTTCCTCAACTTGATAAGGAACACACACAAAATACCTACAGCTAACATCATACTTAGTGATGAGAAACTCAAAGCTTTCCCACTAAGATCAGGTACAAGGAAAGGATGTCCCCTCTCACCACTCTTTTCAACTTGATGTTGGAAGTTTTAGCTAATGCAATAAGACAAGAAATAAAAATAACAGAAATAAAGATTGGGAAGGAAGACATAAAGCCATCTTTATTTATAAATGACTTGATTGTCTATGTAGAAAATATGAAAGAATTAACAGAAAATCCCTTCCTGGAACTAATAAGTAATTATACTAAGGTTGCAGGATACAAAGTTAAAGTCAATCACTTTCCTACATACCAGCAATGAACAAGTGGAATTTGAAATTAAAAACATAATATCATCTACATTAGCGGCCAAAACCATGAAATAGTTGTAAGTCTTATGAAATATGTACAAGATCTATATGAAGAAAACTACAAAATTCTAATTAACTGAATCAAAGAACTAAATAAATGGAGAGAAAGTCCACATTCAGGGATAAGAATACTCAATATTGTCAAGATTCAGTTCTTCCCAACTTAATCTATAGATTCAATACAATCCTTATCAAAATATCAGCAAGTTATTTGTAGACATCAACAAACCAACTCTAAAGTTTATATGGAGAGGTAAAAGACCTAGAATAGCCAACACGATATTGAAGGACAACAAAATTGAAGGACTGACACTACCTGACTTCAGTAGGGCCCAATCAGAACTAAAATTTGCATTTGCTGTACTACGGGCCTCCATCTAAGGAAGGCCTGCCTGAGAGTGAAGCCAAGCATGGCAGAGGGGAGAACAAAAAATGCAAAAAGACGAGCTTCTTATAACATGACTTGAGCCTTGGACTTTGCAGCTGCAAGAACTAATGTGATGGGGGATTTTTCGTTTTTGCTTAAGCTAGTTTGACTTGGGTTTTCTGTCATTAGCAATGGAAAGAGTCTTACCTGATACAGGTCTTTATTTAGTCAACCAATACTACTAGGTCGTAGAGATAAATTGTAAAGATGCTATTTCTGTCCTCAAAAAGTTTGGAGTCTAGATGAAGAGATAAGCAAGTAAACTGTATGTTAAGTGCTGAGACAGAAAAAAATCGAGAAGCTATCTGAGTACATACATTCTAGATAGCATCAGTTCGCAGCATTAGATGAAGACTAGATTATCATCAAGATGTTCATTTGATATGAGGTGGTGAAAACTGGATGGAGTTTAACCCCATGTTTAACCCTGTTAAAACTTTGTGGAAAGGCTGGTTGGAACTCTAGGAACATCAATGGCCCAGACATTGACTGGAATTCAGAACCTAAGTTCCCCACTGATGGGAAGATACTGGCAAAGAAACTACTTCCCAAAGGTCAACACCATTTTGGCAGAGTAGCCTCAAAACAACCCGTTTTAGGTAGGAAAGCCTCAGGATAGTTTTCTCATTAGATATCCACAGTGTTCTAAAGTCCCTTCAAATAGAAGACTTTGGGATACAGCAAGAAGAAAAGAGAGAAAAGTCATATTAGTTTCACATTCTAACTTTGGTAAAGCTCAAATGTCCTCCTTTATTATAGCACTGAGGAGAGGGAAAAATGACTTAGTTTAAGCTACAGTAATCAAGACAGTGTGTTATTGGTGAAAGAACAGACAAATAGATCAATGGAACAGAATAAACAGTGCAGAAATAGACTCATATAAATAGAGTCAACTGACCTTTGACGAAGGAGAAAAGGCAATACAATGAAGAAAAGACAATCTCTTCAACAAATGGTGCTGAAACAACTGGACATCCACATTAAAAAAAAAAAAGAATCTAGACACAGAACTTATACTCTTCACAAAAATTAACTCACAATGGATCACAGACCGAAACGTAGAATGCAAAACTATAAAAATCCTAGAAGACAACATAGAAGAACAACCTAGATGACTGCGGGTAGGTAAATGACTTTTTAGATAAAACACCAAAGGTATGATCCATGAAAGAAATAATTGAAAAGCTGGACTTTATTAAAATGAAAAACTTCTGCTTTGCAAAATATGTCAAAGGAATGAGAAATTAAGCCACAGAGTGAGAGAAAATATTTTCAAAAGACACAGCAGGTAAAGTACCATTATCCAAAATGTACAAAGAACACTTAAAATTCAACAATAAGAAAATAAACAACCCAATTTAAAAATGGGCCAAAGATCTTAATGGACACCTCACCAAAGAAGATATACAGATGGCAAACAAGCACATGAAAAGAGGCTCCACATCGTATTCATCAGGGAAATGCAAATTAAAACAACAACGAGATACCACTATACACCTATTAGAATGGCCAAAATCTAGAACACTGACACCACCAAGTGCTGACATGGATGTGGAGCAATAGGAACTCATTGCTGGTGGAATGCAAAATGGTGCAGCCACTTTGCAAGACAGTTTGGTGATTTCTTACAAAACTAAACACATTTTTACTATAAGATCCAACAATAATGCTTCTTGGTATTTACCCAAGTGAGTTGAAAACTATGTCCACACAAAAATCTACCCATGGATGTTTATAGCAGCTTTATTCATAATAGCCAAAACTTGGAAAAAATCAAGTTGTCTTTCAGTAGGTAAGTGGGTAAATAAACTGTACTATATCCAGACAATGGAATATTATTCAGAGCTAAAAAGAAATGAGTGATCCCATCACGAAAAGACATGGAGAAACCTTAAATGCATATTACTAAGTAAAAGAAGCCAATCTGAAAAGACTACATACTGTATGATTTTAACAAATGACATTCTGGAAAAGGCAAAACTATGGAGACAATAAGAAGATCAGTGGTTTCCATGGGTTTGGAAGGAAGGGATGGATAAGTGGAGTACAAAGGATTTTTAGGATATCCTACTCTGAATGACATGATGGATGTATATAATTATACATTACACATCCAAATCCATAGAAAGTACACCACCAAGAGTGAGCCCTAATGTAAACTACGGAGTTTGGGTGATTGTGATGCACCAATGTAAGTTCATGAGTTGTAACAAATGTACCACTCTGGCGAGGGATATTGATAATAGGGGAGGCAATGCACGTGTGGTGGCAGGGGCATATGGGAAATCTCTGTATCTTCCCTTCAATTTTGCTGCTAACCTAAAACTGCTCTAAAAATAAAGTCTTAATAAAAAATGAAATTAAAAAAAAGACTAAGAAAGTGAAATATAATTAGCATAGTGACTAAGAATGCTGGTTCCAACAGTATATTCTGTTTCCAACACAGCTTTACCACTTACTAGCTTTGTATCCTAGAGCAAAGTAGTTAACCCCTCAGTGCCTCGATTTCCTCATCTTTAAAATGAGGATAATAGTAATACCTACCTCATAAGGTTGTTGTGATTAATAAGGTAACACATGGAAAGCATTGTGAACAATGCCCGGAACAGAGTAACACTCAATAAGTGTAGCTACAGTTATTATGAATGGAATATTAAGGTCATCACAGTAATTGTTGGATTTCTTAAATTATCAGTATTTAGAATTTCTACCGACTCCTGAATATCTACCTCCAATAATTAGAAAAACTCTTATTAGAGATGCCCAATATATTTGTCAGTGATATTAAATGTTACTATCTCACTAAGAATGTGCTAATGAAAATTCAGCAAAACAAGTCTTTTAACAACTTGTACAAATGTGCTGCAAACACCCAGAAAAAAAAAATCATCTAACCGCATTTTGTACTGAATTTAGTGTATCTATTTTGGAATATCTAGGCACTATCCTAGAGGCAGGACCTGTCGTTTTAAAACACTAAGCTGGGGGGAGACAGAAAAGCCCATGCGTTAAATGTGTTTCCATACATTTCGCAGCGAGCTGACCCCAGTCCCAGCATGTGTGTCTAACTGTCTCAGATACCTGAAAGTAAACAAAGTGGAGAGCTAGTCCTGCCTATTGAACCGACACGAAAGTTTCCATCGAAAAGATCTCCTCATCAGATGTTCACATATTCAAAAGTTTACCACATCCCACAATGTGTTGACATGTTTACCATGAGTTGCTAAGAGGCAGGGGAGACTCTTTTCCACTTAACAGGAGGCTTCTACGATCAGGCTCCTGATGGGTTTTAGCAGTTCAAGCAGGTGAGTGACAAACGTGATTACAATCAACAGGAAATGGTGCCTAGATCTGCAACTTCTCCTCTCCTCCCCTCCCCTATAAAATATCCGACATTCAATTGCCAAAATGATGAACTGCAGAAAATACTCACAGCCCAGTGACACCCACATTTTCAAGCTGTTATTAACAACTAGTCAGACACCTAAGATTGCCTTGCTTTGTGTGACTTGAAGACTGAAGAACGGAACACGTTTCTTATCACCATCATCTGATACTGCCATCTTATAGTAGCCAGGGCAGGAAAGGAGAATTCATGAAATGGAAGACAAAGTATATGATATTACACAAAAAAGAAATGAACTGCAGTTGAGACCATGGGTTTGCCATTTAAAAAATGAAAACAATGGCCTTTCACATGTGAGTCAAACTTTCCTTGAACTTTTCACACAAACCCACCCCTTACAATCTTCTCAATGATCTTAAGCAAGGTTAACCTCTAAAATTAATCTCAGAGATTGAGATTAATCTCAAAAATCTGTAGGGCTAATACTCCTGATGATCCTAAGAACAAGGCATCTGAAACCTCCAAGAGCAGACCCTATGGCCCAGTAATCTTTCTCAAGCCTGGTAATTGCATTACCTTTGTTAAAGTATTTTTATATACCTTCTCTCTGTATAAGGAGCATGAAACTCGCGGGCAAGAAAGTCAGGTTTGATAAACCGTAACTTTTTTGTTTTTCTATAAATGATTTTCACTTAGCTCTCTAATTCGTTTTAATGGAAAACTTAATCTTCCTAATTCAAGGTAGCTCAGTCACTTCCAGGTATGCCTCAATGTCTTTGGGTTCAAAAATCTCTTATTTCATGCTTTTCTCTTTCCCCATCTCCCCAAGGATAATCTAAGTTCTATGGGGCTCACATTGTGTCTCCAGCATCAGGCCAGGAATGTCTTTGAAGCATGCCACCCTTGGTCCTCACTGGCCAGTGCTGAGCTTTTTGTTGCTCTGTCTTTGAGTACCTCTTTGTCACTTGATGCCTGTCCTGACTTTGAAAAGCCTGTCTTACCATAGCCTCCAGTCATCATAGCCTCCAGTGGTGAACAGAACACTAGCCTTCTTTGGGATTCCTGGCCTACACTGAGCTCTTGTCTCTCCCACTAGGGTGTATGGGGCTCTGAAAGGCTGTCCTGAACCTATGATCAGACACCTTCAGCATGGTCAATCTTCCACTCAGGCATGATGCTGCACTTGAGGCTTCGCTACACTTTGCAGTTTAGAGATTACACTCTGTGGAGCTCCATGATGGGCCCATCTGTTCTGCAATCCCCACACACTTAACCAGACTTCCTTTTGCCCTCCCTCTCAGGTTTGGACTCCAAAGAAGAGAAGTAAGCAGGGCCCTTTCTGGTACCACTAAAGCTCCACTAGGGCCCTCTCAGATTTTCCTCTTTTCACTAGCTGATCAGACTTTCCTCTCCAATAAGCGACAACAAGAAGCACCTTGATCCTACATCATCCTGCATTTTTGCCAACTCTACGCAACAGTATTTGGAACATAGTAACCACTAATTGCTGGTAGCTAGCAAGCCTAGGGAAGTTATGCAAAGAACTTTTATGCACCTTAGAGTTTTGGCTAAATGGGTAATTTTAGTTGAAATTACTTGATTAGAAGGTTAGAGAATGTGGTAGGCTGAATAATGGCCCACCAAGATGTCCAGGTCCTAGTCCCCAGAACCTGTGACTGTTACCTTACATTTCAAAAGGGACTTTGCAGATGTGATTAAGGATTGTGAGATAAGAGACCATCCTGGATTATTCAGGTAAATATGAAAAAGGCAAGGGAATGGATTCTCCCCTTAGAGCTTTCATAAGGAATCAGACCTACCAACACCTCAGCCGTAGCCCCAGAAGACTCATTTTGTACTTCTGACCTTCAGGACTGTAAGATAATAAATATGTGTTTTAAACCACTGAATTTACGATACTTTGATATAGCAGCTATACCAGCAACAGGAAAATTAATACAGAGGCTATTAAATAAAAATCAAAGTATTACCACAGTGAAAAATAATTTGTTAATTATTAAAAAGTTAAACACACATTTACTATATGACCCCGCAATTTCACTCTTAGATACTTGCCCAAAAGACATGAAAACACAGTCATGTACACAAATATTCATAGCATCTTTATTCATAATAGCCAAAACCTGATAACAGCCCATCAACAGATGAATGGATAAACAAAATTATGATATATTCATACAATGGAATGCTACAATATAGCAATAAAAAGAAATGAATTACTGATGCTCACAACAGAATGGATGAATCTTGACAAATAGAAATGGCAAGCAATAGGATATTGGAGTATATGAGGAAGCCATTTGGCGTAAACCTAATTCAGCCCAACCTTGTTTTTCCAAAAGGGCCTGACCATGGCTGTTGAGCATGCATTGTATATCTGCTTTAGACATTCCCTATGGCAAGAACAAAAGCCCTTGAGATAAAGGTGCAGCTTCCCTCCCCCTCCCAACATTGGCATTTCCTTAAAGATTAAGCATCTTTCCTTAGGCTAGGAACTGATTGCTGTGCTCACCTGTGACCACCCAGCTCGAGACCATAGACTTGCTTCCTGCTATGCCCACCAAGATAGCAGACCCACTACCTGCTGTGTCCATCAAACACTGTGCTGATAGGGCAATCTCATGACGTTTGTAAGAGGGACACTTCAATCATGTGTGAAACGTCCTCTTTGAGGGTATGTAACCACCCTGTATACCCCTGCTTCTTTGGCGTGCTCCCTTCCTTTATGGAAGGCCTGTCCCGGGCCATGGTCCTCACGTTCTACACAGAATAAACTCTCCCAAATTTTCATTTATAAATTGGTTATGGATTATTTTCATCGACAATCTTTAAAACATTATGCTGGCTAAAGCCAGGAACAAAAAAGTACGTACTATATAATTCACTTTTATAAGTTTTATAAAAGGTAAAATTAATCTATAGTGATATAAATCAGATCAGCAGTTGCTGAGGGGTAGGGGGGCATCGCCTGTAAGGGATCATAAGGTAAAATGAAACAACTGTTTTACATGTTGATTGTGATGGTGGATGCATGGGTGTGTAAATGTAACAAAACTCATTAATTTGTCCTGGTAAACCAATGGCTATATTCAAGACTTTAAAAATGTAGATTAGAGCCTTAAATCCATATGGATTCTAAACATTTCCACCTGATTCCTAGAAAATAGCCCTGGGAAATTGCAGGAACAAATATTTATCTGAAAAATTACAAGTGGTATAATTACAAAACTTAAGATGCTATTCAAAATATAAAGAACATGAGAGTTGCTGTTTTTAAAAGAATCCTTTTTGGAGAGATGTTGTTCCTTTGAGGATGTCCCATATCTTAGCTTGAACCATGTCAAATTACTCTCTGTGTAGATTAAAAAATTTGAATATCAGCAAGTTCATATAATTCCATCTAATAAAAAGCTAGTTTTTCAACCAGCTCCACTTCATAGCTAAGTATTAAAAAATAACTAAGATATTCACTCTTTTCTTACAAAGTAAAAAATTATATCCTTTAGTGAATATCGTCTTGCAATGTACACTTTAAAAATTAGAATGGCATGATTTTTATTGTTTTACTCTCTGTCAATTGAATTTCAAATATAGTATATATTTTTAAAAGTATTTTTACATACAAAATGCTGTCGGTTTAAAACACCATGCATATATTTACATTCCAAATCAGTGTCACTTTCATCATATGTTACCATAGTGGAGTGTTTCTTCTGTAATGCATTAAAAAAAGAGCAAAAACAGGGTATTCTTAAGCAAACAGACTTTAACAAGCTGTTCTGCAAAGCTTAAGTGCATGTTTTTGATAACTTCAGGTATCTATAATTATCTAAAAAGCAATCTAGAGATAAGCAATTTCATTCCAATTCAGGTTGTTCCTTCAAGTCTTCATGCCTTTAGTTACTGGTTAAAATGATGGTCTTGTTACGTTTGAAAACTACTGTTCTATGAGTGAGTTCAGATGATAAAGGTAAGATGAGAACTCATCATAAAAATAAAATTAAAAAGTCAAAACATAGACCTATGTTGTCTATTTCTATTTGATGGGAGCAGCCACAGTTGACTTGGAGGTAGGAGAGTTCTGGGGGAAACATGTAACGCTTTTGTCTTCTTGCGTTCTCTATCAATTGGGTTAAAAGTCAAAGAACTTAGGTGGACTATTTCAGCCCTTTTGGAAGAACCTATACTGTAAGCATAGTCCTAGGGATCTTCCTTCTCCTGGAAGGGGCTTATACAAGTTTGGAATCAGAGAAAGAAAGTTCTGTAAAAGCATACAGAATGATTTGTCTTATTAAGATGGGGGCTTTGGGACTTGGAGGAAAGTCCTATTAAATTCTGCTTCTCGTTACAGAATAATACCTAAACTGCGGAAAATGAAACAGAGATGGTGCTACCACCAGAACATGTGTTTTACCTCTGGATATTTAGGAAGTATCCAAAACACATTCTCTCCCCTTCTTAAACTCACAAAAAAATATGAAAATGTCATTAATATTTTGACCTTAAGTTTTTTTCTGGGGAGATTTCTATCCTTGGGGACCCTAGACAGTGTTTCATAGAATTTTCAAAGTGTTTATCCTTGAAGCAACCCACTCCTTTCTCTCACAGATCACACCACTCCCGTTCTCCTTGTTCTCCACAGCTAACTGTTCTTCCTTTCCCAGTTAGCCCAAACTTCCAAATCCACTAAAACTCCGAATTAACAAAAGATACACTTCTTCACTGTGTTTTTACATTTTTTTATGGTATAGCCAAGTCCACATACAATCCAGTGACTGAAAATAACTCTGTTTGGGGATGAGGAGACATATTTCAAACACTCTTTTTTGAGGTGAAAATAAAAACCCTCTTAAATTGTTTGTTTCTCCTTAAACAGTCATACTTTTAACCTTCTGTTTGCCAGATGGTGAAACTGAATATTCACTTAATATGAACGTGGCACCTAGATAGGTTAGTTTGAGTCATAACAGGAAGAAAAATAGGAATGTCATTTCTCTATGCTTTCAAAAAGAAGGATGCTTTTATTTTACCCTCATTTTTCTGACTCTGAGACAGTGAATACTGATTATAAAAGACACATTGGTGCACCCAACTTCAGTCCATTTTATCCATCTGGGTAGAGAAAGTATGACAGGCGTGCGTGGGTGTGGATGTGTGTTGTGAGAATGTATAAGCAGGAATACAGGCTTGAAAGAGCGAGAAAGTGAGAGCAAGAAAATGGACTGTGAAAATTTAAGTCTACCCCAAGTCCTGATTAACAAGTCTGTTATTTAATCTTCATTTATCTTAACTCACTTTGTAGTCAGGGCACATGGGCATCATTTTTCTCAGGGAAGCTTTCTCTGATTAGAAATGCAGAACCAATAGGACTGTGGGCTATTATTTTAAATGCTTCCCTGGTCCTTATCTTTGGATGCCTGTCAGTAAATACAGATACAAATGGGAAGTTCTCAAGTATAGTAACTAACACAAGTGTGGAGGATAAACAGTCACACTGGTAATGGGGACAGATAAACCCAGAGTTGCAAACTTCCTAGTCAGCGCTTTGCCTGCAGACTCTGATACTTACCTTGAACTAGATCTATTTTCATTAACTTTGCCCTTTTAATTATTTTCCCTCCTAAACTCCCATAGGTAGCCCTATTTTGGTTTTGCCCCTTGACTTATCTTTCATCTTCCATTTCTTTTATTTTCTCTAATTTCTTACCCCCTAACCTTCTTAAATTCCTATTATCATTTATGTCCGCTACTACAACTTCTCTTAATTTTTCTTTTCACAAGCTTCAGAGTTTCTTTTTCTCTACAAATGTGCATTTCCTAAAATCTTATGATTAATGGATAATTTGATTATTTTAGTGAAGTATATTATATTGCAAGATCCTCCTTAGATTAGCCTACTTCTCTCTTAGGGACAGTACACAGAGCTAATTAGCCTGTGAAAATACTCACAGAGAAGAAAATGGTACTCTCTAAGGAATGACCTAGGATAGTGATAGCAGGAACTATCTGCTACTGGATTTAAGTGTTTACAGGTGACTTTTACAAAATCTTTCACATTAATATTATCTCACTTAATTCTCACAACTAAACATTATTATAATCCCATTTTATGAAGAAAGAACTAAGACAGAATAGTTAAGCCCCTTGCTCCAGGTCACACAGGTAGCAAGTGGAAGAACAGGACCTGAGCCCAGGCCATGTGTCTGCAAATCCCACAGTCTTGTCAAAATAAAACCCTGGGCAGAGCAGAAGGGGTCCGAAAACTAAAGGTCTACTCTATACACTAGTTAAACTAAAGGGGATTCCTGTGAAATATATGCTTTGATTTAATGTCTTTACTTTGGACAGCTTGCATAAGTTATGTTCCATTGATAGCAGCTCCCCCTTAGTTTAGATGTCAGCTGACCTACAAGTCAAACCAGGCCTGGTCTCTGTTTTTGGAAATAAAGCTTTATCGGAACAAATAGCCTCACCTATTTGTTTATGTATTGTCTAGGGCAGTCTCTGTGCTATAACAGCAGAGTTGAATAATTGCAACAGGGGCCACATGGTCCAGAAAGCCCAGAATGTTTATCTAGATCTTTCATAAAATGTTTGTCGACTCCTACTTTATATAACTTTTACTATTGTTCATCCTTAAAAATCTAGTAGACAAATGAGAACAGATCTTAGCCAGCAAAGTATAATTTCCTCAGAAGTAGACTGTGTCTATACATGGCTGACAAATAAACCATTCTACAATCGTTTTTGAAGAATATCAAGTGCCAATCACACTATAGCTGACTGATTCTACCCCAGGGTAGTCTAATTAGTCATTGAAAATCAATAGTACTGTAACAATTAAGATTGTGGTCTAGTTATTTTAAACACATAAACTCAACTCATAAAGAAATTCCTGAATTTTCAGGTTTTTCAGCAGGGATTTTGCTAATACTGGCTAGTCTCCCCCAGATGAGTATTCATTGATTTGCTTAAGAAAGAAAATGTTGAAGAAATGTTTCTGTTTTACAAAGATTAAATCTGTTAGATGTTCACTGCCTTGTCTCAATAAAAACTAAACAATATGATGTGACAGATGTTTGAGAAACTCATGTACTAATTATACATCTCCATCTTTATTTTTATTTATTTATTTTTGCCAAGAAAGATTAACCCTGAGCTAACATCTCTTGCCAATCTTCCTCTTTTTCATGCTTGAGGAAGATTAGCCCTGAGCCAACAGCTATGCCAATCTTCCTCCATTTTATATGTGGGTTGCCACCACAGCATGGCTGATGAGTGGTGTAGGTCTCCTCCCAGGATCCGAATCCATGAACCTGGGCTGCTGAAGTGGAGCATGCAGAACTTAACCACTATGCCATGAAGCCAGCCCCACACATCTCCATCTTTAATTTCTCAACTCATGAAACTCTTGGTTCTGAGGAGCTGCTTTTTTTCCCCCTTTTTTCTGTCTCTGATGGACACCAAAGGATAGGTAATAAAGTAGGTAATAGGTAATGTGAATATACCTATTCTTATACCTATTCTAATACACACACACTGACATTCAGCTTAAAAATCTAGAAATAAATACACAATCCTTATTTCCCCCTTAAAAACAACTTAAATGAATACTACAAGAGTTTATTAAATTCTTTTTGGTGGTTCTACTTCCATCAGGAACTATCTTTTCAGGAAGCAAGTTTCATAAATCCACTCTCTGTTGAATCTATCAATTAAAAATTCCTTTGGTTTTTGTCTTTGTTTTACCTCTTTTAGAGAGTTACCTGGTTTTCTTTTTTTTTTTTTTAAGATTTTTATTTTTTACTTATTTTTTTCCTTTTTCTCCTCAAAGCCCCCCAGCACATAGTTGTATATTCTTCATTGTTGGTCTTTCTGGCTGTGGCATGTGCGACGCCACCTCAGTGTGGTCCGAAGAGTTACCTGGTTTTCACATGCAAAATAGAATCCTTAAGGATTTTGAAGGTTTGGCTCTATTTTCTCTCAAACTTTGACATTCTGTATTGGAGTTTGTATCTTTTTAGTCTTTATTTACATGGCAGCATTGCCATTCTTCTTGGTTGTTTCAGATGTCTTACTCTTCCAGACTTTCTTTTTCATTATATTCCTGAATATAGTGATCAGAACTATAAACAAGAGTACATCTGTGCTATGATTTTCTGTAGGAGAAGCATAGTGTGTTTTATTTTTTCCCTTCCCTTCCTGGTGATTTTCAGAATTTTATCAGCCTTTAATAGATTCATCAGTGTCCTCAGAGAAGAGTCTACCATGATCCCTGAGTTGTAATGGATAGTTCCAAGCCCATTATTCTGCAAGTATCGTTTGGATTATTTTCTTCCTAAATGCATTGGCTCATTATCTTATCTTTGTCCTCTCTGAGGCTTATATGTCAAATTTCCATCCTCTAACGCAGCTTGATGAGGTCTTCCTGCAGTTTATCCCCATCAGTTTGGCATTTCATTAACCAAAAGAGCTTAGGGTCATTGGCAAACTTGGGAATTTCATTGTGAACACTTTCTTTTCCACATCGTTTATAAAGTTGTTAATAAGACCAGGCACTGAACCAATCCCTAATACTAAGTGGTGGAATAGATCACTAAAATAAACAATTTCTGGAGAAGAATTAAACCCTACATTTGTTATTTCAGTGCAAAAGACCGTTTTGAATCAAGGTGATTTAGAAGACAGATGAATTAAATGAACTATTGTAGAAGGTGACACAATAGTTGAGGAGACCCTTAACAATTCATAGTGAGACCCTGTAGGAAACTACTACCTTCTTTAACAAAAGACAATGAAGGAGAAAATCTCCCCAGTGGGTTGGAGATTCCTCTTGGAGATTCGCTTATTCATAAACCACCATCAGACACAAGATGTGGATGCTATTGTCCCTTAACACTAAGGGCCAATTGTGAACACCAAATCTTTTATTTAATATCCATGAGCATGATGGAGAATGGACTAAAACATTTCAATAAGATTTTATTTAATACCAGAAGACAACAAAAGAAAAATATCCCAGAGAGAAACTTGAATATGGACTATAAATTACGAATTTTTTTTTCTAAAGTTTAAGTTGCTCATCCTATCCAGATTCTGGCTGGCTTCCTAGAGAGACTCTCTTCAGCATCTACCACTCAATAACTTAAGCTTTCAAATTCAGTTCCCTCGCTGGGGACTTCCCTCTTTCCCTGTCAATAGCACCATGCAAGAGGGAATGCACCTTGTGATCTATTCAGCCCTGACTTCACTCTTGCAAAGTAAGTCACAAAAGGATAGTCATCACCTTGAAATCACAAGAGAATCCTAAGTTTTGTACCAGAGATACACACATACAAGATCAAGGAGGAGCAATTTCCTTACAAGGACTGATTTAATTAACTGTCAATTAATGTTATTTAAGAATTAATATCAATACACAATTATTACTCGAGTAATACACATTATTAACTCAAAGTCAGTGCAACATAAAGGAAATCTTGACTGGATCAATGGAGAGATAGATAGATATAGGAAAAGATATAGATAGATCTATCTGACCACTCTGGAATTTAGAAGGACTCAAAGCAACTTAACATTAATTTATGAAAAAGCAAACAACTGTTTAGCCAGGTCAACAGTTAAAGTACTTGCTGATGGACTGAATGTAGTAAATAGTTGCTCGCTTTTGAATATTTTCTGAAGAATACTTGAAGCAGGCACTTGTAGAGCCCTGTGCCACATCCCCTCAGTTCGTCTTGAGTTTCAGCTAAAGCTATGAGACACAAACCCTGTGCAGGCTGCAAATATCCCCATTCCCCTCAAGTCCTGCTGTATCGCTCCACTTTTCTTCATTCTACTTGCACAAGGGGCAGCCCAGAAGTTGGAGTTAATTCTCCCAAGGACAACTCTCAATCAATTGAGGAAGAGATTTCACTAGACAAATGACTTGGCCTGGAGGGACAATTTTGAGTGCATTCTACATGGTTCCTTAGAGCATTCCCAATAGGACTGAGCTCCAGTTGCACATAGCAGAAACCAACCCAATAAGACACCCTTTGTAGACTTTCTCTCCTTCTCTGCCTCACTCTCCTAACCTCTAATCCCAATTCCTTCCCCAAACCCAGCCAAATAAACTAGCACCCAAAGTGCTTGTCTCATCTAAGCCTAGCATCTGTATATCAGATTTACCAACACACTTGTCATTGAACAATCAATTTTAATACCTAAAAAAAAGCCAATTTGTCATAATAACAATTAGCAATGCTAATAGGCAGCATGAGTGTTACTAATAAACAAAAGGAAAATGACTTTTGTCCATGAAGAATGATTTTGTGAAGAAGTAAAATCACACAATTACTAAAAGTATATCATAGTTCTACCAAAGTTGTCGAAATATATGCCTGATTTATGAAAAATGCAAATCTAACTGTAGATATGAGGTTTGTGGAAGACGAACTACATTCATGACAACAAGTTACATAACGTTCCAATTGTGATCATTTGTACGTAGCTATATACAAAAAAGGAAAAGTCTGTCAGGAAGTTTCAAACGATGTTTCCGCTTTCAAAGGACAATACTGGGGCAGGAATAATAGATAACATCCTTCTTTTCATAACCACATTTTGGACTAATTACAAGAAAAACAAAGAGGAATCAAGCAGACAGAAATCAAAATATTACCTTTATTACTTAGACTGGCTTACAGGCGAGGGGCTTTCCTCATCCGTACTCATTCAATCACAAGAAACAACTTACCACTACAGGCATCCCGAGTAGAGGGGCCTGCCCTTGTACAACTTATGTCAGGAGGAGTCAAACTGTGTGTGTGTTTTCTCTGTACAGCTAAATCTGCCATGAATGTCACTCTAATTCAATACTTCCACATGGAATGACACTTTAGAAGTGAGGAAAAAGCAAAATATCCACCCCTAAGAGATTGGGAAGAAGTTTCTCTGGATCTGTCACTATCTAAAATATTATACAATCTCCTACCGCCACTGCCATTGTCTACTTCTAGTTTCTATGAGGAAAGAAAAGTATTTATTTGTTAAAGTGAAATTGAATATAACATGGGAGACTACAAAGTAAATATGGGCCACTATTATCTACCTAAAAAATCATTCAAGAATGAGTTATTCTTAATTCTTTCATTTGAATTAGAGTTCCTAGGCAGCCTGAAGTGCAAGGATTCCCAAGGGCAACCCTCAACCAAATGGAGACAGTCATTGGCTAAGAGCCTTGGCCTCCTGACCTTTGGAGAAAAAGTTCATGTGTATTCTACATGATTCTGCAGAGGATCTCCAGTAGGACTGGGCTTCAGTTACCCATGGCAATAACCAGTTCAATAACACACCCAATATCCAAGAAACTCTTATTTATTTTTGACCGATAGTTAATATTATCTAGTTTCAATAATTACCATTAAAAGACACTTCAGAAATTATCTGAGATACGAGTATGTGTTACTAGGAAATGAAAGTATTTCATTGAAAGTCGTTAGAAGTCACTCTCATTTATAATGGGGGAAGGAAGCTTAAGGAGGTATGGACAGTTGACAGGCATTTAAAATTTTAGAAGTCCCTCAATTAATAGCCAATATCGATAGATTCTTTAAAATCTAAGGAGCTTTAGGACATCAAGAAGAATATTCTTAATACCCAATTTATTTATCCAATGAAAATACTAAATATGTAATAGTCTTTCAAGAATTAAAAATTAACATTCCTGTATATATCTACATTGTATTTACATAATTAATGAATCAACATTTCCCCAAACATCTGAACATTGACTCTAAATTTATTTGCTCAAACTATTCTAAAACTCGATTTAAATCTACTACTAATAGAATCTTTTATACTGTACTCTACTACTATTAGAATCTAACATAGTATATTAGAATCTACTATATTAGAAACTCTTAATGCCTTAAACTCCTTAAAAAATAGACAAAACGTATCACAAAATAACAGTGATTTGAATTTATTACACTTACACTAAAACCAGTTAAATTTTTTCTGGTATTTAAAATCCTTATATTTTTTTTCTGTATTATCTCTATTCTTATAGGAATGCATGTTCTTATTCTCGTATATGGTTTACAGTGAGTTTAGCGGACATATCTTCCTAGCAGAAATCTCAACACACACAAATGAAAGAGTTCTCTTTCTAGCTCAGGTAGCAAACTCTGGATCATCTGCCAATACATTCCTGATTGGGACATGGAACAAGGATGCACCTAAACTTCATTTCTTTGGCATTATAAGTGTTAGCATATTAATTATCTATTGCCATGTAACAAATTACTCTGAAAATTAATGGCTTACAACAACACTATTTATTATCTCACAGCTCCTGTGAGTCAGGAATCTGGGCACAGCTCAACTGGGTCCTGTGGTTCAGGGTCTCTCACAAGGCTGCAATCAAGGAGTCATCCAAGGACGCAGTCATCACAAGGCTCAACTGAATGACCTCTCAAGCTCATTCATTTGGTTGTTGGTAGAATTCAGTTCCTCCTGGGCTACAGAACAGAGGACCTCAGTTCTTCATCAGCTGTTAGTAACTCCACAGGGCAGCTGGCTTCATCAGAGCCAGCAAGCCAATAAAGCCAGAGAGAGACAATGAAGGATGGAAGTCAGTCTTTCCAAAACCTAATCTAGGAAATGATATCTCATCTCTTTGCTATATTCTGTTTGTTTGATGTGTTCATTTGAGTGTGGTCTGGCCCTCACTCAAGGGGAGTGGATTACACAAGGATGTGAATACTAAGAAAGGAATATCTTAGAAAACTGCCTAAAACAATTGGAAATGTATTGATATCTTAGTTTTTTCTCACTATAATCAGTAAAGCCATCTAGAAGTCTCATTGCCTAGCTAAAGAGTAAATTACGTGAAGGTAAATCTCCTTTGCAGGATACTTGGCCACTGTGTCATCTCAGTATACATGGTAAAGCCTTTTGCTACTTGGTGATTATGCATGACAACTGGTCATACACCAGTATTAGGGGTAACCACCAGTGCTGATCATTTGTTTTACTCACTGTTCTCTGTATTCACTGTTCTCTATTTACTCAGAGAAACAAGAATAACCATAATTTATAAAATTCATATGCTTAATAGAAGGAACAAAGCTTTCCCCTACTTATTAAAACAAATTAAAAATATAATCCTATTCTGCTATATTCTCTTCCTTTTTTGTTTTCAAACTTTCCATAGTTCGGACTTTTTTCTTTTTGGCATGTCATTATGAATTCATAGGCTTTCATACATTCAACTTATGTCAATTAAAAATAATTATTATTGGGTTTTGATGCTCAAATTTCAATAACTTGCACTAGATATGTTCTTTACCCTTTTAGTCTTTACCCCCTAACATTCTTAAAAACATCTTTGCTCTCTGACAAAAACTGTATGTTTCAGACCTGCTGTTTCCAATCCTAACTTTATCCTACTTTAGGTCACTGAAACACCTGCCCTCTAAGGAAATGTATTTCCCTTCCATTGAAAATAGTATCAGAAACAAAATTCTAAGCATTAGGGGTATACAGGTTTGTGCTGTTGGAGGAATGAGTGCTAATACTGTTATTAAATTTTAGAGAAAGATATGGAAAAAAATCCCTTTTGAGAGTCAAGCTTCAAATTTATTTTTCTAATTTAACATGTTGTTTTATCCTACTTTTTTTAAAATAAGGTTTTGCAAACCACTAAGAATTTTTACCACACAAAAGGCAATCAGGTAAGCAAATCTCACCATTCAGTTTCCTAAAGAGGCAATGAAGAGCTTCCTAATTTAGCCTGAGCAACCCAGGTCCACAGAATTGTAAGAATTCAAACTCATTTCTGGTCAATAAACATTATTGAGCAATCATTATGTGCATCCTCTCTGTTTCTCATAATTTTGTGCATTCCATTTTTTTCTCTGATTTGGCAGCTTCTCAGTGATCTATTGTACAAATGCTTTGCACTCCAAACCCCTGCCTTCTTAAAACTGCTTTTAAGTGAAAAAAGAAGTCCATACAAAACTTCTCCATGCCCACAAACTACTGCTGGTGCTGCAGAAGCGCATCCACCCTCTCTAACTCTTCTCCTCAATACAAACTAGTGTTCTGACTTTCTGTCATTTCTACCATCTCTTTTACCAACCACCATCCTGCTATTCATTCTACACTTTAAAAGATGTACATTGTTATGTGAACAGAAGCTAGAATAAAATACATATGCATTCACATACATGTATGAGTGTGCGTGTTTGTGTATAATGTTTTGGGAGCAAACATTGCTGTTTGGCTGACTTAATATCCACTTCCACCCCTCTCCTCTCTTGCTGCTTTCCATTGTGGTGGGTAGGAAAACTAAATTCTTGAATAGTCCAGGACACTAGGAATAGTCCTAATAATATAATTAGACCATGTGTCACAGTTCTGGACAATGAGATGGGAGTTGTTAAATCTACCTGCAACTGAATCTTTGTCTTAGAATATTCTTCTAGAGGAACTCAAACTAAGACAGCAATAAGATGGTGGTAAATCCTACAGTACCATAGCAACACAATAAGAGTCTTATCTATGGTGAATTGGGATGGGATTCATGTGGAAGAGGATGTACTGGTGCATATGCAACATCTCTGAGATTTGAGAGGCAAGGGGATAGGGAATGTGTTTGGGTGTTATTGAGCCACCAAAGTGATGAAGGAAGAAAATCATAAGGTTGTATCAGGCAACTATCAACTCAAAACATAGTGTGAAAGTCATTGGTCTGTTACGGCAGTATTTAAAGAGTCCCTCATCCTCAGCAGCCAGAAGGCAAACTGTGCTGAAAATCAGGTTGTGGATCCTATGGGAAAAGTAGCAGTTACAAGCGAAAGTTGAATTTACAATCCCATGGCAAGTCCCTATGCTAAATTCATGGCCCTGATAGGGAAGAAGGGGATCTAAAACCCGGAAAAAGAATATCTGGGTGTATACACATAAGAACTTTGAACCATTAAATCTAAAACTCTGTAGCAGAAGAGGCTCTTTTCTCTTTGGTAGAGGATCATAGCCTCTCCTTGCCTGGAGACGTGAAAAGTCCTCACCTAAGGCAGATGCCCCACACAATGATACTGCCTTCCTCAAGATCTGCCCGCACTTCTGCTCATGGCTTCTAGATAAGTGGCTCTTAAACTTTAACATGCATCAGCATCACTTGTAGTGCTCATTAAATCATAGATTACCGGGCTCCCACCTCCACAGTTTCTGATTCAGTTGGTCTGGGATGAGACTTGGGAATTTGATTTTCTAACAAATTCCCAGGTGATGCTAATACTGCTGGTCTGGAGAACCACTTTTCAGAACCACTGTTTTAAAACAATAATCAGGAACAACTCTCAGCCCAGCCCAGACTAGGGAAGTATTGTCTCTACGGGGAAGAAAGGTTATTTACCAAAATAGCTACTGACCCTGACTAATTTGTACCAGTAGGAACCAAGTGAACATGCCCAAGAATGGATCTGAGAGTGTAGGATTGGGGAGGAGATATAAAGCATGTTTTAATTTGTCGATTACTCTCCCATGACTCAGGGCACTGGGAACAAAGATGCTTTAAGCCAATCCTAACATGCTGCTGGGATAGCCCCTTGAAATGTGGAGATGATAGTGGCCTACAGTAAATGAGATAGAATTGCCTGAGCAAAGCATTGATGATGGAGTCAAAATGATCAGAGAAATGAACATGTTAAAATGGATTTATTACACATGACCAGAGAACACATAAGCCTATGTTCCTCAGGGGAGCCCAAGGATACTCCCTTTATTAAAGCAATAAGGAAGGCACCAGGATCATTGAGATGAGGTGGGTGTCCTCTTTAGGTCAGAGATGACAACAGGGCATGCTCTTATGCAACTGAGTCCCCTAGTTTCAACGGGAAAATAGGATTCTAAAATAAGAGAGGTCAGGTGGTAGCATTTGACTTCCTGAAGAGAGATGGACATAGCCAGCCAACTGGAATGGAATGGACAAAGGCTGGAGTGACTTTGGGGTCCTCACCCACAGAAACCATATGACAATAGCTAATAGACCTTACAGTTACAAGAGGCAAACTTAACAGATAATATGAATGTTGCTTCACCTGTATAACCAAAAACAGATCAAGAGCAAGTAAGCAGAAAGTTGGTGTCAGCCACTGCAATTAAATGTCATGATCCTTCATTCACTTTCCAGATCTTGCCCAGTTCTCAGACCCAGAGTCTACTGATCAAAGGGAAAGTCAATCTCCTTGAGGAAGGAGCCCACACACTACAAGTATATACAATAATGATCCCCCTTATACTTCCCCAGAGTGACCTATCACCACTTACAAGAGAAATTTTACACTGATAAAAATGGAATACCCAAATATTTACAGGGTTCTTGGATACAAGACTGAGATAATAATAACACAATGCAAACATTTTATAATGAAGTCAGTAAGCCACATGACCACTGGATCTCCTATCCGACCATACACAGCATCATTCAGAAACTGCAAGCCAGATAGAACATTGGAATGACCTCTTAAAGGTGAAGCCAATTGTTGGCTAGGGTTGACACCTTGCAACACTAGGGGCTTTCCTTCAAAATGGGCTATATACTTTGAATTCACCACCAAGAGATGGAATAGCCTCTCACACCATTATTCCTGGTGACTCATTTGAGGGAACTGTGTTTCCCATTCCACAATTTTAAGCTCTACAGAACTAGAGTTCATGATTCCCTAGGGGTGAATCCTTCTACCAGGAGATATAGTACGTTTCCAATAAACCTAAAGCCACAGCTGCCACTTAGTTGTTTCTGGGCAGAGAAAAGTTAATATTCTACCTGATTATCAATCTCAATCACTATACTGGCTAATATCAAATCGGAGAAGTATGTCTGGAATTCAGGAAATTCACTGAAGCATCTCATAGTGCCTATATGCCTGATGGTAACCACAAATGGAAAAAATAGAAAATTTACAGCAACCACCGCCAGACAAAGGCATAGCAACTAGGGGCTCAGACTCCTCAGGGGTGAAGATTTGGGATACTTGAGTGAGCAATCCAGATGAGTAGAAGTGCCAGCCATGGGTGAGAAGAATCTATGAGGTGTAATAGAGGAGAAAAATACATGACTTTCACTTACCACACTATTAACTACAGAAGTGGGGCCTGTAATTTGTCCCAATAACCCTCTTCTGTTAAATAGTTTATTTGTGTTTTTTGTGTTCTTTCATTTTTTTGAAGCTGTAACCAGCGACAAACTTGAAGAACCAGTGACAGAACAGAGTAAACTCATCATGCATCATGAGTGTATCTAAGTGGTGCCAGGAGTAGACTATAGCAGACGCTGTTGATGCCCCAGCCATACCCTCTCAGCCTTTACCATCTGTGCGTGCCAGCCTGACTTTCAACTGAAGCACCTTTATCTCTTTGCCTGATGGCTTTCTCTGGCCATCAAAGCCTGCTCTGCCTCTACATACAGCAGACAGAGAGTTTTTGAAAATGAATGCCCCACAAGATCAACCCTCAACCAATGACTGGTGGCCATGGTACATAAATACCCCAACTCCCTGCTCCCTTGGGTGGGGTAACTCTGAGGCTTATGTTCTACTGTCTTTCAAACCACATCATAAGGTGCTTGATAATGCACTCTTTTTTGGCCTTCTTCCTTTCCTGGTTGCACTTCCCCACTCCCCTACTGGTGTCTCGACATATCCTCTCCCAAATATGTCCCAAATATTTGATTCTGGGAAGGAATGCATATTAAGATATACAAGCAAGCAGAATGGGAAGTAAATTTGGAAATCTAGGAGATCATCACCTAAGCTGCCCATCATCGACACCAGATATCTGATGGAGATTAGAAACTGAGATGCAACACAGGCACAAAAGAGAGTAAAGAACAGCACCTTCTGAATCTTTTTCTTTGAGGTTCGCAAGAGACTTAGAAATTCTAATGTGAAGTAACCGAGTCGAGAACCAGAAGGTCTGCTGATGGGAGATGAGAAATGAGGTGGCATCACTATTGAAACTGCTGAGGAGCAGCAATTCCACGAAGAGTTACAGTGAAGTCACTTCTGTAAGTGGAGGATCACTGTGCCCTTGCCACACCAGCAGACTGGACCCAAAGTTTCATTAGCCTCAGGCTTCTACAGGTGATTCCATAAGGATGCCCATGATGAGGAGGGAAAGGGGGCATTGCCCAGAACCCAGGGAAAACCCAAAGCCCCACATAGATAAATCTCCTCTTTTCCTGCGACCATGAGGACACATAATTCTCTTGAATCCATATATCATCTTTCAAGTAGGATAGGAGAGAGCTGAATTTTGGAAGGTCTGATTATTTATGTAATGTGGAACTGTTTTAAACCAAGAGGCTGAGATAATTTTAACTGGCTAGTTTAAATTCTGCCAAGGCACAATCCACACTAGCCAGCAAAGAAGGGCTCAAGAGGAAGATTTTTATGTTAATGTCTCCCCCACTATATGGATTTAATGTCTTCAAATAGTAACTGAATCCACACTTTCCCTCATTTATTAAGGGAAAAATGCCTTTAATATCTAATTTCTAAAATGTGCAGCCTGGAATACATCAGGAAGTACTTGAATACACTTACATTTTCCACTGATTTGGAGAAAGAGCGAGGCAGTGCCTCAGCACAGCAGGCTACACAGACAGGAGAGTCCTTGTATGCAGCCAGCCACACCCACCTGAGACCAGGAAAGAAGTGAGACTGTGTATTAAATGATGCTGGAGGGGGCCAGCCCCCATGGCCCAGTGGTTCAGTTCTCATGCTCTGCTTCAGCGACCCAGGGTTTCGCCAGTTCAGATCTTGGGTGCAGACATGGCGCGGCTTATCAAACCATGCTGAGGCGGCGTCCCACATACCACAACCAGAGGCACTCACAACTAGAATATACAACTATGTACTAGGAGGTTTGGGGGAGAAGAAGAAAAAAAAAAGGATGCTGGACTTCAGGGAACCTGAAAGGGCCAACAGGCCAAAAGGCAAATAGCAAGTGTCTGTCCCTTCTACTTCTCTCTGCAAACTCTCGTCCTCCCACTTCCCCCATAACTGTACCATATCTTCCCTTAATTCGTAACTCAACCACTCTGAACCAAAATGCCATTAAGAAAGGTAATCCCACCCTTTCGGCCGGCGCCACCATCTTCCAGTAATTTGCCAAAATGACCAACACAAAGGGAAAGAGGAAAGGCACCCGCTATATGTTCTCTAGGCCATTTAGAAAACATGGAGTTGTTCCTTTGGCCACATACATGCGAATCTACAAGAAAGGTGATATTGTAGACATCAAGGGAATGGGCACTGTTCAAAAAGGAATGCCCCACAAATGTTACCATGGCAAAACTGGAAGAGTCTACAATGTTACCCAGCATGCTGTTGGCATTGTTGTAAACAAACAAGTAAAGGGCAAGATTCTTGCCAAAAGAATTAATGTACGTATTGAGCATATTAAGCATTCTAAGAGCCGGGATAGCTTCCTGAAACGTGTGAAGGAAAATGATCAGAAAAAGAAGGAAGCCAAAGAGAAGGGTACTTGGGTTCAACTGAAGCGCCAGTCTGCTCCACCCAGAGAAGCACACTTTGTGAGAACCAATGGAAAGAAGCCTGAGCTGCTGGAACCCATTCCCTATGAATTCATGGCATGATACTGAAAGAAAATGACCTCTGCGGTGTAAAAAAAAAAAAAAGAAAGAAAGAAAGGTAATCCCACACAAAGAGAGTCTATAGACACCTTAGACCTGAAGAAGTTCATTCCGAGGAAAAAGAATGTTTACGCATTTTTTTTAAAAACTCTATGAAATGGGTCCTAACACCAAAATCCAAAAAAGAGTAATGTAGGGATCTCAGAGTCTAACTCGCCCACACAACTGTTAGCCTGAGCTTCAAACCCGTGTAGGTATTAATGAAGACGCCTTAAATCACAACTCTGTAGAGTACTTCATAAAGTGCCACATAAACAAGAAAACTATTGTTGCCAATCTAAAACAGAAAAGGCAATACAACACATGAAATTTCTTTTACAGACTCAGTCTGATAATTAGTATGGGAAAAAGAAAAGTGAGGATTAGGCCTTCCATATGGCCGGGAAGTGGGGAATGTTGATGAGGAATCAGGGTACCACTACAGCCTCTGTCCAGAACAGCAGCAAATAAAAGTCATTATCACCCAGCTTTGAGACCAGATGGCCTTGGATTTTCATCCCAGCTCTGTCACCTGCTACCTGTGCAATCTTGAGCAATTTATTTAACCTTTCTGAGAATTAATTGAATGTTGTGCAGATTAACTGAGATCATATAAAGGTTTAAGAACATCATAGATGCCCAATAACTATTCATTTTTCCACTTCACTCAAACCCCCTCCCCCCATCTAGGAGAGAGAAGGAGTGGAACCTTGGGTAAATAAGACTGAAAAAAGCAGAAATCCAGGGAAAAGTGTAGAAAGAGTAAAAGACAAAATACTTGACAGAAGGATCCTCGACTTTCTAGCAAATGCATTCTGATAAATCCAAGTAAATTTTTATGTTTAGGAGCCGGCCTTGTGGCCAACTTGTTAAGTTGGTGCGCTCTGCTTCAGCGGGCCAGGGTTTCACCAGTTGGGATCCTGGACGTGGACATGGCCCTGCTCATCAGGCCATGCTGAGGCAGCGTCCCACATAGCACAAACCAGAGGTGCTCACAACTAGAATATACAACTATGCACTGGGGGACTTTGGGAGAAGAATAAAAAAAAAAAAGAAAAGAAGATTGGCAACAGTTGTCAGCTCAGGTGCCAATCTTTAAAAAAAAAAAAATTTATGTTTAGTCCAAGCAGCCAACTATTCACGCCATTATGACATCTGCTAGGTTATCTCTAGCCTCCTCAACATCCTCTGGAGTCCATCTGAGATCAGTGGCCAATCTGGGAACCTGATGAAATGATGATCCCCAGGCCCCATGCCCAGAGGTTCTGATTCAAAATATCCTGCATTTTCACAAAAGAGGCTAATATTTTGAGATAACAACTGAGGTTTCTCTCCCCATTTATCACCCATATTACTAACTTTTCTTGTTGTTCTTTCCCTATTCGGTCCAAAGTAGCATTACCTCATGACAAAAAACAAAAAGAACAAGAATCTAATTATTGGTTTTCAACAGAAATTTTAATTCCACAGAGCCCACAACTTTGAAAGGCAAGAAAAGGCTTATTTTGAAGAGCAAAATCCAAGGATTATGCCATAGACAATGGATTTGGGGCAGAGTCAGATAACATCCCATTTCCCCACCCACCACCACCCCAGGAATAGATGGAGCCTGCCCAACCAGAGCAAAAGGAACCTTGCAGAGGGAGAACAGAATTACGTGTGAATGTGAAACTCCTGGCCAGTAAAGATCAAGAAGTTAAGAGGACAGTTAAGACCAAACACTGATGCCATGGAATCATTGAAAACATAACTTTGGAACTTAGACACAACCTCAGGAAAAGGAAGTGGAGCAGAAGTCTGAATTTGAATAAATTTAAACCTACAACAAGATAATCCATGAATTCCTGGGTTTAACTGAATGTCAGTAGATTAATATTTTTGTCCTCAATTGGGAACAGTGGCTCTAGGCAGAAATTATATTCAGTTATATGAAAATTTTATGAAAGTTATACTTTTCCACATATTTTGGAAATTGTACTACATACTACAGTTTAAAAAGCTACACAGTTACTTCTGATGCCTGTGGCCTGCAAAGCACACTCAGAAATATTGTGAGCTCTACTGAGTAATTCTAGATCCTCCTCAGTACAGATCTTCAGCCTCTTCTGTAAAATGGTACCTACCTACATAGGGTTAAGGTAAGGACTTAATGAAATAATACCTGTTATTTGGAATATAGTAAGCTATCAATAACTATTATTTGTTATCAGCAGAGAAACATTTCTCACTCTCTCCTAATATTTTCTTCCATATTAAGAGACCTTAATTAGTGTAAATACTAGTGTCTTTTATACAACTTTATTCTAATTGCCCCAGGAAGTGGAATGACTTTCCTGATTAGTAGATTTTGGAACAATAAACTGAAGTGTTGTCAGCTCAGTTCCTTCCTGCTTCCTCCTGGGAATCTATTGCTAGTGGCCTTCCACTGGGAACAAGCCACTCATTACTCCTCAAGATACAGACTCTGTCCCTATAGTGAAGCTCCCCATGGTCCAGCATTATCTGTACATGGGCAATTCTACTCACCCTGGCTTCAGTTAGCAGGCTTATTTAGCCTTCACACGATCTAATTTGACTTTTCTAGGCAACAAGGGCTTTATTTGGGCCTATACATACAATCCTTTGTATTAAGTATGCTTGTTCAAAAATTGGGTAGTGAAGAAGACTGCTATTTAGTGAGTTCCTAAGGAATCCCAGCACTTATTTTAAATGGGATAAGTAATATCCATACAATTTACCAAAAATGTCTTAGTTTTTACATTCATTGACCCAGACACTTTATCTATGTATTTTTAGATAAAATACATAGAAGTATATATGCATAAGAATTTTCATAATATTTATGAATACAGATTTTTATGATTGGAAAAATGTAAATATCCAACAACAGGTAACTAGTTAAATTATGGTATATCCATAAAATGGAATACTCTGCAGACATTACAAATAATATTATAGACTTCAATTTCTGACCAGATGAAATCACAGAGACTAGATTTACTTTCCCACTTTAAACAACTAAAAACATGGACAAATATATGAAGAAGCCATTTCAGACATGGGACAAGAAGTAGCACAGGGCAGTGATCCCTAAGAAATGGGAAACAAATAAATTAAACCCTACATTTTCACCAGCTTACTGCTTGGAGACAATATCCAGTACACAGAACAGGAAGGAAGAGCCCAAACAAAAATCATCAGTCTATCCTAGTTGAGGAGATAGAGAGACAGTTCAAGGCAGCTATAATTTGCAGGGTAAAGTAGTGAAGAAGAGGGAGCTTTATATAGAAAGAGCTCCATAGATCTACCAACAGAGTCTTTGGCAGAGAAAACTGCAAGATGGGGTCACAGGATGGGGGTACCAAAGAGGAATAGGGAAAACAATTCTGGAGCTCACACAAGGCCAGAAATAGTTTGTCTTACCAGTCAGAGTGGAAAGATCTCATAACACGTGGTTATCATATGGAATTCTCAGAAGGTCATCACCTTAATAGTGGGGCTAAATTAGTCCCAGACTAAAGGATTCTCTATACTTACAAACGAAAATCAAACCTTGAAAGCATACAACTGATTAACTGTGTACCTGGACAAAATCTAACATTATTTAAAAGAATAAATCAAAACCCATCAACCAACACAATAAATTCGCCAACCAACAACAAAATCAACCAACAACATAAATTCACAATGTCTGGCCTCTAACCAAAAATTACAAGACATGCACATAAACAAAAAAATATGACACATAACCAGAATAAAAATCAAACAATATAGAAACACACATAAAAATGACATAAATGATGGAACTAGCAGTTAGGAATATTAAAAGAGTTAACATGAAAAACTCCATATATTTAAGAAGATAAAGGAAAACATGACCATGATGAGGAGAGAAATGGGAGGTACATATAAAAAAAAATTGTACTTATAGAGATGTAAAAATACCATATCTTAAAAGCAAAAAGACATAGAATGGGATCAACTGCTGCTTAGACATTAGAGAAGAAAGTATCAGTGAATTTACAGACATAACATTATTAATTTTCCAAAATGAAAGAAAAAAGGAAAAAATACTAAAAAATAAGTGGGCAGAGCTTTAGTAATCTGGTCAAACATACAAGTGAATAGAGCCCCAAAAGGAGAGAAGGAGCTGGAGACAGAAAACAATATTTGAAAAAATAATGGATGAAAAATTTCCAAATTTGATGAAAATACCAAACCTACAAATCCAACAAACTAAATGAACCCAAAGCAGGACAAATTTGAAGAAAAACATGGTAAAACATAATACAGTCATGTGCTGCATAACAACCTTTTGCTTCATGATGGACCGCATATAGGATGGTGGTCCCATAAGATTAGTACCATATAGACTAGGTGTGTAGTAGGCTATACCATCTAGGTTTGTGTAAGTACATTTTATGATGTTTGCACAATGACAAAATCACCTAACAACGCATTTCTCAGAACGGATCTTCATCATTAAGCAACACATGACTAAAAAAATTGCTGAAATGAACATTTCAATAGATGCAAAACAATTGGTTGATAAATTCAACACCCATTTATGATAAAACTCTATATAAACTATAGCTAGAAAGGAACTTCTGCAACTCAAAAGATATCTATAAAAAATCTAAAAAACATAATACTTAGTGGTGAATGATTGGTTACTACCTATAAGTTTTGGAATAAGGCAAGGATGATCACTCTCAGCACTTTTATTCAACATTGCCCTGGAGATCTTAGCCAGTAAAATAAGGCAATTAAAAAATGAAAACCACCCATGCTGGAAAAGAAGAAATGAAAAAATTTTTTTTTCATAGAGGACACATGGTCTATGTAGAAAATCCTAAGGAATCTACAAAAACATATTAGTTCTAAAAAACATCTACAAAAAAAAATAGGTGAACTAAGAAAAGTCACAGGATACAAAGTCAATTTACATTTATTAATTTTATTTCCATATTCTAACAATCTGAAATTAGGAAAACAATACTCTTACAATAGTATCCAGAGTTACAAACTTCTTAGGGATAAACCTGACAAAAAAATGTGCAAGGCTTGTACACAGAAAACTATAGAACACTGCTGAAATTTTAAAAGACCTAAATAATTAGAGAGATATATACTATATTCATAGACTAGAAGATTCAGTATGTTTAGATTTCAATTTTCCTCAAATTGATCTCAATGTTCAATTGAATCCCAATCAATATCTCAGCAGTCTTCTCTGTTTAAATTGACAATTTCTATTTCTAATAGAATGTGTGTGTTCATGCAAAGGAAGTAGAATAACCAAAACAATTCTGAAAAAACTCTCCATAGCAGAGAGAAAGCATGCTCCATAAGATTTGGTAAGAATCTGTGTAGGAATCTTCCGAGAATGCCTCAAAGTTCTTTTCAGCGATTATTCATCATAACCAAGGCATCCGACTCCAGAAAATGCATAGCTGATAATTGATACTGGCTTGATTAGCAATGCTGAGACCTGAAACTAACACTCAGTTTGTGCATTCTCTCAGAGTTTCTTAATAATCCTGACAGTTACAAAGAATTTTTAAATAAATTTTTATTATAAGAGAACTAATATTTAGTGCTGAGTATTATGGTTAAGAGAACACAATCTAAAGTCAAATTGTGATTAAATCCTAATTTCACCATATACTTGGACGCATTACTCTTACCTTAACAAGATACTAATACCTGGTTTCCTCATACATAAAATGGGAAATATGATGACATCTGTCATAGAGTGTTTGAGAGGACTAGAATGAGGAGTTATACGTAAAATGTGCATTTCTCAGTTGATAAGCAATAGACTCCCTGCATTATAGACCAGAGCAAGGAAGAGCAAACAGACACACAATCAGCACTAAAAGGAGCATGGATCTTTGGAGGACAGTTAGCCATCTCAGCCACACTTCTTACATGAGATAAACAAAACAGATACTAATTATGTAGACCTTAGTGAACAGAGACTGCATCCTGCTACAATAGGAAAAGGATAGTACAGTTGAGCAGTCATATAACAAGTTATACCAAACACATTGAAAGAATGAATGGTCCTCTCTAAGTCTGACAAAGCCAAGGTGGATTTACCATGAAGCTAACGAATTTTAGCTTCAAGCTCCTTCACTTGCACGAGCCCCCACCAAGGTCCTGGGAGAAGGACTTCCCATTTCCCTCTGCCCTCAGCCTCTGGCAACTACTATTTACTCTCTGTTTCTCTGACTTTGACTATTTTAGATACCTCATAAGAGGAATCATGAAGTTATTTGTCCTTCTGTGACTGGCTAATTTCACTTAGAGTAATATCCTCCAGGTTCATCCATGTTGTCACATATGGCAGGATTTCCTTTCTTTTTGAGGCTGAATAATATTCCGTTGTATGTATATACCACATTTCCTATCCATTCTTCTGTCAATGGACATTTAGGTTGTTTCTATATTTTGGCTAATTTGAATAATACTGCAGTGAACACGAGAGTGCAGATATCTCTTCAAGATCCTATTTCACTTCTTTTGGATATATACCCAGAAGTAGAATTGCTGGATCATATAGCAGTTCTATTTTTAATTTTTTGAGGAACCTCCATACTTTTTCCCATAGCAATTGCACTATTTTACATTGCCATCAACAATGTACAAGGGTTCCAATTTCTCCACATCTTCACAACACTTATCTTTTTTTTTTATAATAGGCATCCTAATGGGTGTGAGGTGATATCACATTGAGGTTTTGATTTGCATTTCCCTGATGATTAGTGATTTTAAGCACTTTTTCACATACCTGTTGGTCATTTGTATGTCTTCCTTGGAGAAATGTCTATTCAAATCCTTTGCCCATTTTGTAATCAGGTTATTTGGGTTTTTTTGCTATTGAGTTGTGAGTCCCTTGTTTATTTTGGATATTAACCCTTTATCACATATATAGTTTGCAAATATTTCTCTCATTCCTTATGTTGCCTTTTATTCTGTTGATTATTTCCTTTGCTATGCAGAATCTTGTAGCTTGATGTAGTCCCACTTGTCTATTTTTGCTTTTGTTTCCTCTGCCTTTGGTGTCATATCCAAGAAACCATTGATGAGGCCAATGTCAAGTAGTTTTTCCCTAGGAAGTGTTTTCTTCTAGGAGTTTTATGGTTTCAGGTCTTACGTTTAAGTCGTTAATCCATTTTGAGTTGACTTTTGTTGACAGTGTAAGATAAGAATACAATTTCATTCTTTTGCATGTGGGTATCATTTTCTCAACATCATTTGTTGAAGAGACTACTCTTTCCCTATTGTGTATTCCTGGCACCCTTGTCAAAGATTAGTAGACAGTATATGCATACACATGTGCAAAGATCAGCTGATTGTATATTCATGAGTTCATTTGTAGGCTCTCTATTCTGCTTCATTGGTCTATATGTCTGTCTTTACACCAGTAGAAAGAAAGATATTTTAAATGCAATTGACTAAGACTTCTGCATCTTTCCACTCAAACTTCCCTTCCATCACACTTCCCTGGTTGATACTGTCCATGATATTTTGGGGATCTGGCTAAGAGAAAGCTGAGCTGGGGTACATTTAGTTGGACTTTAGTGAACTATATTTATGTTCAGTCACTTCGATATTTAATTTAAGTTATTACTAGCCATCCCATTGTAGGAACATCTTCCCATAATACCACCACTCAATATGCTGACTTACCTGCGGTTGTAACATGAAAGCACAGAGCCAGAATTTGTAGCATGAAATGAGAATGTCCTATGGTATTTGCACTATGGGTAAGAGGATAACAGAGAAGAAATAAAGTTTAAAATGCACTGAGCAAGAAACTAGTCTGTGGAAAACTCTACTAAACATCAAATATGCAGAATTATAAACAGAGGATTTAGTTCTCATCAATACTTAATCAAAATAGAAGTTATCTCCATTCAGAAATATATTAAATAGTGCAATTTATACAATTATAAACCTATCATAACTTTTTGTCTTTTTTAATGGAAGTGTACTCCATAGAACATATAAGAATCCACATATTTGAAGGGCAGAAATCTGTAGCAGTACTTCAAATAGCAAGTATAACTGTATGTGAAATCAAACATTCTATGCATCTCACTTGTCAATAATAAAAGAGAAATTTCCATTAGCTATGGTAGAGAAACATTCTATTCTCTTTATTAAAAAGATCCTATAAAATTTTTATCATATGAAAGGCAATCAAAGTGTATGCAACAAAAAAAGTAGAAAGTATTATAGAGATGTCAATCATTGATGAAATATCTCACGTTATTTATATTTTTCTAGATTAGGGGATGTTTGTGGAATTTGTCAACTTTCATAATCTCTGCAATTTCTTTTTTCCTTTTAAATAAATATTCACTATTGTACCTAATTTTCTATTCATCATTTTGTATTCTTGCTCCTTATGAAGTTCTCCAACATTACACAAGCTTCAGGCCCCATAAAACCCAGGTCCTTCCCAAACACAAATTTTAGGGTCTACTTAAATAATGTCTTCTTGTGTACTACCATAATATGTAGCACACTTAGGAGATAATTAAACTTATTAATGCAACATTCTGTATGCTTCCTTCCAACAGAATGGTTCTGAATTATCAATGAGATCACTGATGGAAAGCACTCTGAAAAGTAGTAAGTGACCTATCAATGCAAACTATTATCTTTATTATCCTTTCAAATACAAGCATCTGAAGCTCTTAACATTTGTTTGATAACTATTTTGTGATCTTCCAGTAAGTGCATGACACTCCTGGGGCTGTGGAGAGTATAAAGATGAAATACATCTAATACTTGCCTCCAGGGAGTTCACGGTCTCCAGCATGAGAATACTGTAAACCGAACAGACAATTAAGATATAATCTCTATGTCAGTGCTATGAACTGAATTGTGTCCCCCCAAATTCATATGCAGAAGCCTCAACCTCCAAAATGATGGCATTTGGAGATGAGGCCTTTGGGAAGTAATTAGGTTCAGGTTAGGTCATGAGGATGGGGCCCTCATGATGGGATTAGTGCCCTCACGAGACACCAGAGTTTGCTCTCTCTCTCTCTCCACCATGTGAGGAAAGCAACTGACTGAAAGCCTGTAAGAGAGCCCTCACGAGAACACAACCAACCTGGCACCTGCTTGCAGACTACCAGCCTCCAAAACTGTGAGAAAATAAATTGCTGTTGTTCAAGCTACCCAGTCAATGGTATTTTGTTTATGGCAGCCTGAGCAGACTAATATAGTCAGCAAATTTCAACGTTTTTTATAACCTACATTTTAAAGTGGAGATAATGATCTAACACACACACACGCTCACACACACATGCTCACACAGAGGTTTCACAAGAAAACAATACTTTTACTATATGCTATATACTCTCTCCCATAGTTTTCTATTCCATTCAACTTCATTTTGTAAAATTCTGGTCACAATCCTCTCAATTAATTTCATAACTTCCTAGTGGATCACAACTTATCATGTGAAAAATACTGTCTATGTGACTATTTTGTCCTATGAGATGTGGACTTAAAAATCAATTATTATAAGGTGAATGAAAATCTCCATTAGCTTTAATAAAGTTTGAACTCTATTGAGTGAAAAAAAAAAAGATACTGAAATCCTAACAGACCTCTTCTGCCAATTATTCATACATATTTTATTAGAGCAAGACTTCAGCTGTCCCTCTACATACATACATACACACATATGCACCAGAGCGCACACAGACACTCACATGCCTTCACTCCCTGTATCTATACGTTAAGTTTGATTGCTGTTTCACAGTGACAACTGCAACGAAAGCTCCCTGCAGGGAATCACAGGAGTCTGAGTGAAGGGGTTATTTTAGTGGTTCTTTGCCATTCGAGAATTGCATTGAGCCACAAGAGTTTTCTGACAGGACTTGGCAAGCTTCACGTTATATTCAAGATTGTTTATTCTGTTGGCAAATTTGTCATAAAGGGGTTTGGCTCTTTTCTAAAGTACAGAGTGTGTGTGTGTGTGTGTGTGTGTGTGTGTGAGCGCGTGCATGCATGCACACACACATGTGCATACATATGTATATAGAAATATTCTATAAGATATATAGTTATAGATAGATACATAGAGATATTTTCTCAATGCCTTAATGGCAACATTTGTACCTGAGTTATTATAATGATAAGTAATTATTTACTTAGAAAATACATCATGTTGATGGACTAATGCTGAGATCCTCCATCCTCACTACAGTGTTTATCTCTAAAATACACTTTCGAGCATCCATTCTGCATGTCTTAGGTGATCCACAAGAATAGGTACAGTCATAGTATAAACAGAAAATACGTTTTAAAATACAAGAATATTAATAAGCCTCTGTTGTTCCAGTCAATGAACAAAAGGTTTACTCAATTCATTTCTCTCTTTGCATCTGAAGGAGAAATGATACCACAGCCCTTCTTCAGATTTTCTTTTGACAAGAATTCACCTGCATATTGCTCACTTTGGTTATTTCAAGAATGGACAAAATCAGGCTAGAATAAGGACATAATCAGCAACATAGGGGCATCCAAGAAGTGGCCCTGGCGTAACTCCAGGAGTCATGCACAGTAGTCTGTGATAAAACTAGTTGCTCTCAACCCTCCAGCTGTTTCACCATGCCACAGTGCCGTCTAGATTAGCTACAGAGATATTTAGTGAGGTGAGAATCAGGAGATGAAAGAAATGAAAGGATAAAAAGGTAGGGAAAATCTGGAGTTACAGATATATGACTATCTGTTGTCACTTGGGAATGTGCCCGATTTATGCCAATTTTAAGCCAGTTCATGCTTTGAAGTTACTAGCTTACTGAGCACAATAACTGGATCATTAATAATTTCTTCATTCTGCAAAACACTAATAAAATCTAGTTACTGTATTTTCCAAGTTCTCAAATTTCTATTTTTTTCTTCACCTCCCTAGTTCATCTTTTCTGTAACCCATATTTTCCATAAATCCCAATCTTTCATTTCCTGCTCTTTCCAATATGACTCTTTCAGGCCTTCTAAATCTGCTACATGCTGTCCCCTCCAACTGTAATGTCTTCCCTCCCTTTCTGGCAGGCTACTATTCATCTCTCAAGACCAACCTCAGATAATTCTCCTTCTGAAAATCCTTCCCTGAACAGCCAAGCAGAAGGAATCTGTCCCCACCTCACACTATGGCTATTCTAAGTCTCAGGTAGTCTTTTGGTCCTTGTCCCCTTCCTCTTCTATTAGACTAAAGCTCCTTGAGGGTTGATACTGTGCCATATTTATTTTCTATCTTCAGTGTCTCTTATAGAATCTAGTTCTAGGGTATTGAATTGACTAATTGATTGACTGATCCATTGATTAACATGTCTGTCCTGGGTTCTCTACTGTTCTTGGGAGCCTCACTTTGTTATGAAGAACTTTTTTCTGTCCTTTCTGAATTTTTCAAAATGTATTTATTATAAGTTCATTAGGGTAGGATGTAGTTCTTTAAAAGTCTGCATTCTTTACCTAAGATCTAAGAAAGCATCATAATCTAGTCTCACTTGAGAATTGTTATCATCAATGGTAGATGACACCATTCTCTGGAGTATATCTGCGTTACATTGGCTCCTTCTAATAATCAGAGATGAGTTATTTTGAAAGCTTTCATCACCACTATTATCTTTTTTTTCTGACTGAAGAACTTCTCTAGTAGACCAGATATATCCAACAAGTCCTAGGTCAATAATAAAATCAGGAAAACAATTTATCACAGTTTCTGCTGAATTTGAGGATGCTTTCCTCTCTAAGCCAGACATCTCTCTTTGAAGACAAAAAATTGCAATTGTTAAAGGTCCCCGAATTGCTATTATTTCCTCAGAATTGGGTCCAGATGATAGAAAGATTACTTGTTCCTAATTCTGATTCTCTACATGCTTTTCCAATATGACACACCTGGAAGGAGAAAAAGTGTTCTTATACTTAGTATTTTTTATTATTTTTTCCAGGAAGAAATTAGAAACTATTTCACCTGCGGTGAGACTCAATTGTAACTTCCTTTTGTCTTGTTTGGAATTCAGAGACAAGGTTTTCACTATTTTATATGTGGATATATACATATCAAAATACAAATCAAATATAATCCTAAACAAAAGGAGCTTTTTTTTTTAAAGATTTTATTTTTTCCCTTTTTCTCCCCAAAGCCCCCCGGTACATAGTTGTATATTCTTTGTTGTGGGTCCTTCTAGTTGTGGCATGTGGGACGCTGCCTCAGCGTGGTCTGATGAGCAGTGCCATGTCCGCGCCCAGGATTCGAACCAACGAAACACTGGGCCGCCTGCAGCGGAGCGCGCGAACTTAACCACTCGGCCACGGGGCCAGCCCCAAAAGGAGCTTTTAAGGAGAGATTTTATTCATTTTTCCTTTCAATTCAGTAATGGAACTTTTCAAAAAAGAGCTCAGCAACCTTGAGCTACCTTGTTTAAGAAAAATAGTTAGAAAGTACCAATCTTATCTGTACCTATGGGAAGGAAAAGTTATTATTACATGGTAGCATTCCAGGGACCTCAGGTCCCATTTGAGAACTTTTCCACAGGAGATCCTGGAATGGAACTCCATCTACTTTTCCTGTAGAAAGGCCAAGTTCCCAATTTTCCAGAGAAACCATCCTTCCATATAATTTTCATGTATAGGCAAGAAGAGATTTATCCCCCATCCCAATGGCCGACAGTGAGACTACAGAATGGGCAATTTAATAACTGTTCTAAGGCAAATTCTGTTACCTTATCCTAGAGCTCCCTGATCGGATCTTCCTCTTTGGACCAGCAATTAGTACTCACTTCCTAAGCATTCAGTTTCTCCTCCCAATCTTCTGTTAAGGTCCTTAACACCTCTTCATAACTATATCTTGGATCTCAGCTAAACCTGGAGACAGTTTCCTGATCCTGCAGATGATAGTCCCACTCCTCTTCCCAATGCCCTCAAATTCCCATTGCTGCTGCCACAGAGAATTATTACATGAAATGTTAAGTAGAAGAATAGTTCAATAACCTGAACAAGAAATGAAGACCTGGACTGGGGCATGGCAGTGGAAATGAGAGGTTCACATTTGAGAGCCATTTCAGAGTTACTATCACAATAATTTGGTGACTAATTAGAGGTGATAGAAAGAGAAGCTATTAAGCAGAAAGAAAAATCAGACTACTCTTCTAGGTACTAGTTATTGCTATAAAGGAAAGGGTGTGAGTGTATGTGTGAGTGAGTGAGTGTGTGTGTGTGTGTGTGTGTGTGTGTTAACATGGGGAATCCATCAAAACAGCTAAGGAGAACCAAATGAAATTTCTTATATTAGACCATTTTTGACCTATAAAACTGGCAATTTCACTTGATTCAACCTAAAAGAATTAAACCCAGGAGTCATTTTCATTGCTGAGCATCTTATTGGCACATTCATAGCTTTACATTTCCAATATTCCTTCTAGGTTTTTGTGTGTACGCAAAAATACTCAGTGGTAAATAGTACAAGCCTCCTTAGGTCTCTAAACTACCAGCAAATCTACAGATGCTTTCTTTTTAATAATAATAATGTTAGATAAGTGCACTTTCACAAAGATTATATCATATTATCCTCACAGTAATACCCCTAGGGAAGATATTATCTTCATTGTACACATGGAAACAGGCTCAATGAGGTTAAACGGCTTGTCTGATGACAAATGGAACGTAATGACCCCTAAGTATTCTAGCTGCTCGTCTATTCTTTCCATGTGTGTGGATTGCCTATCTATGAAACACAACAGATGAGATTAGGTATACTTCCATCAGCTATGTCTAAATCAGCAGGAAAAAACCAACAAAACAAAATAAGGTCAACTTTTATTCTCTAAATTGTGATCATTTTACATGGACTTGAATGCTTGTAGTAGCTTAAAAGCTATTAAAATTATCATTATTTCCCTTTTTCAAAATAACTATATCTACAGACCTCCCCTCACATTACGTCCTATAGAACTTCACCGTCGGGAAGACCACTGAACAGCCTCACAGCGCAGAGACTTTTCCTGTTCTCCTGCCCAAATTTGCCTTTCCTGGCATTAGCTGCTTTCCCCTAATGACTATGTGCCGTCCAGAGAACATGCCCAGTGCATTTTCTTTGTTTCACAGAAGAGGCCTGTAAAAGATTTTGGATTGTAATTTGAAAAATAAATAAATGCCCTTGAAAAAGGATGAATGTATTCCCCTAGGCCTCTTTCATTAATATGAGCTTTATGAAATGCAGAGTTCAGTTGTGAGATTCAAGGTTAGAGGCAGAAGACCACGCAGACTTGGAGAAGCATTAAAAAATAAGAGAGGAAAATGTGGCTTATTAGTTACACTAGTTACAGAATGAACAGCATATTGTATGTGCTGTGTTAGAGGTATGTTATGAATAACAAAAGCCCTGGAGCATTTACATATTTGTTTTCAGCAATCCTGGCAGTTGGATTTCACCATTCTATGCCTCTTTGCCAGAATCACTAAACACTGGTACATATGGCATCTGAAGTACCATATGCCATAGAAAATGTTAGCTGATGCCTATACTTCTATATTATATTTTTATTTCATATTTTTGCAGTTTGAACAAAGAATAGTAGAAAAAACAAAATATTGGACAAGCAGTAAACAGTAAAGTGAAAAAAATGCCTTCAGAGAAAGCAAATAAAGGAAATGAATCTACCATGAGTTAACATGGCTATATGGTAATGAATCAGATATGGGAAGTAATCGTTTTGCATGAATAAATTTAGATAGCCTTTCATTCTATTATTTTGGAACTAAAGGCTGCAACATGAATAGTGAGGATTGACATACTTTTCTTATCCTCCTCTTTCTGACATTTCTTGCTAAAATCATCGTCTCCATTTGACTGAAGTTAATTAACATGAAGGTTATAGTCAGTGACATCTAAAATCCAGGTTGAAACATAAAAATTCAAATATCAGGAATTATTTTGCAATATTTACTTAGATTTTTGACTGAGATTTTCAGCTAGCATCTAGGTGTTTTGTTTTTGTTCTTAGACCCAGGAAGACTTTAAAGTTAAAATTATCATAATTGAATACTTGGTTCTCTCAAAACAGAGAAACAAACAAAAACCCATGGAATTGCAATATATGAGAAATATATTTTGGTCATTTGAATGACTAAATATATATATTTATTATATATGTTTGGTCTTCATCCACTGTTCCTGGCTCACAGCTCCTAAATCCCTTGGAATTTCCTGATAAGGGCAATGGGAGCATCTTTTGTTATAATATTTGATCTCTTGCCCTCAGTTCCTAAAATGACTTCAGAGCCATAAAGATGAAAATGGTGTGTTGTTGTAATAAGTCCCTTTCCACTACAGCTGGCTCTATGTTAATTAATGTGACTTTAGGAAAGCACCTAAGGATGGGGGCTGGTTGCCAGGGAAACCAACTGTGACTAGAGGGTTGAAATTGTCAGTCCCACCCCCTGTTTCCAGAGAAGAGACAGGGGCTGGAGGTTGAATCAATCACCAATGGCCAATGAGTTAATCAATCATGCCTGTGTAATAAAGTCTCCATAAAAAAACCAAAAAGAGGGAGTTTAATAGAGCTTCCAGGTTGGGGAAATGTTCCAGAATACCAGTGTGCCATCATGCCAGGTCCCAAGCTCCGCAAGGACAGAAGCTCATTTGTTCAGGACCTCACCTTATGTATCTCTTCATTTGGCTATTGATACGTACCCTTTAATATTCTCTGTAATACATCACTAATCTACTAAGTAAAATGTTTCTCTAACTTTTGTCATCCATTCTACTTTATTAATTGAATCCAAGGAGTGGGTCGTGCGAACCTCTGATTTATAGCCAGTCAGTCAGAAGTACAGGTAACCACCTGGACTTGCTATTGGCATCCTGAGTTGGAGGGGGTCATTGGAACCACCAATTTGTTGGTCAGTCAGAATTATAGGTAACAACCTGGGCTTGTGATTGGCGTCTGAAGTGGAGGGTGGTCTTGGAAGACCAAGCCCTTTACCTGTGGAATTTGATGCTACCTTCAGGTAGTGTCAGAATTGAGTTAAATTCTCGGACATCTTGCTGATGTCCAAGAATTGCTTGTTAGTGTGGGGAAGCCTCCACACACACACACACACACACACACACACACACATTGGAATTGGGCCCAGGAACCCAAAAGACCAACATTTTACCAATAAGAAATACATTAAAATAACTGGATAGCTCTAGTATGTAACAGGTGAGTGACAGCCTGTTGGGAATATATTAATAATATATTAATCCCAGGAGAAAACTGATGATTCACAATTTTCCAAAGAGAATTTATTCTTTTTAATAGTCTTAAAAACTGGACACAAAATTCTTAGTCTGAATTTGGCCTGGAATAGGCAAGTTATCTTAGGTTGTGGAAACTGACAAGAAGTTAGACTGCCCAACTCAGTGACTGAATGAGTCTAATGGAGTAAGGAGTGAGGGAAAAAACGACAATGTAAAGCATAAAAAGTTGTAATATTTTGGCTTAAAATCATCTAATAATATTAATAGTTTTAAAGTAGATTTGTGCAGTATATTCGTCAGGGTTTTCCAGAGAAACAGAACTAGAACCAAAATAGATGATAGCTGGATAGATAGATAGATAGATAGATTGATTGATTGATTACAAGGAATTGGCTCACATGATTATGGAGGCTGAGCAGTCCCACAAGCTGCCATCTGCAAGCTGGAGACCCAGAAAAGCCAGTGGTGTAATTTCAGTGCTAGTCTGAAGGCCTAAGAAACAGAGGAGCCAGTGATGTAAATCCTAGTCCAAGGGCAGGAGAACACCGATGTTGCAACTGAAGCAGGCAGGCAGGCACGAAAGGAATGAATCCTCCTTTCCTCTGCTTTTTGTTCTGTTCAGGATCTCTAAAAATTGGATGCCACCAACCCATATTGGGGAGGGCAATCTACTTTACTGAGTCCACCAATTCAAATGTTAATCTCATCCAGAAATATCCTCACAGACACACCCAGCAATAGTGTTTAATCTGGATACCTCATGGCTCAGTCAAATTGACACAAAATTAAATATCACAAGCAGTACTATACAGCCCTAAAAGCATATTCATATTCTTTCTCATAAAAACAAAAAAGAATTCTGCAAGTTGGATATTAGTTCTTTTCCATTTCACAGATGGGAAAACCAGCTCAGAAAGGTTATCTTCTTATCTCTCTGTTTTAACTATATATTGGAATTGCCTCCTGTTCTAGAAGTCATCCCACACAAATTGGAAGGAGACTGAAAACAAGATACCTTTTTCAGAGGAATTGCATATGTCCAATGAGATGCAAAATTGTATGTGACATAGAATCTTAAGCTTTTTCTAAGAGTTTTCTCTGCATAGGGTCAATGAAGAGGTCTGTGTAAACTTAGGGCTGTATTTTCCATGTCCCAATCACTCTCAAACTTATACAAACCAAATGTATAGTAGTGCTCTTCTGTAAAGCTAGTGTAACCCTCCCATGACAGAACTCTAAATCTAAAAAACATAACAAGGTAGGTGTATTTGTTTCCTAGGACTTCCATAACAAATTACTACAAACCCGTGGCTTAAAACAACAGAAATGAGTCCTCTCATAGTTCTGAAGGCAAGAAGTCCAAAATCAAGGTGTTGCCCTCTCCAAAGACTCTAAGGGAGACAACTTCCGTGCCTCTTCCAACTTCTGAGGGCTCCAGGCATTCCTTAGCTTGTGGCTGCACAACTCCAGTCTCTGCCTCCACCTTCCCATGGCCTTCTCCTCATCTTCCTATCTGTCATTCTTCTGTGTGTCTCTTATAAGAACACTTGTCATTGGATTTAGAGCCCATTCAGGTAATGTAGGATGATCTCATCTTAAAATCCTTAACTTAATTACATCTGCAAAGACCCTTTTTTCAAATAAGATCAGATTCTCAAATTCTAGGAATTAGAATGTGGACATATCTTTTGGAGGGTGGCACCATTCAACCTACTTCAGTTCACTCTCTGGTCCCCCAAAATCCACATCTGTCTCACATGTAAAGTATATTCACACTATCCCAACATCCTCCAAAGTCTCCACTCATTACATCAACCCTAAGTCTAAAATCTCATCTACATATCATTAGCTCAAAAGTCCCAAATCTCATCATCTACATCAGGTGTGGGTTAGGCTCTGAGTACGACCCATTCTGGGACAAAAGTTTTCTTTCTGTGGACACATAAAACAAGAAAACAAGTTATCTGCTTCTAAAATACAGTGGTGGTATAAGCGTAGAAATTATACATAAGATAGACATTCCTATTCCAAAAGGGAGAAATTGGAAGGAATAAAGGGGTCACCAGTTCCAGGTAAGTTTGAAATGCATAAGGGATAATTCCATTAGGTTTCAAGACCTGTGAATAATATTCTGTGTGTTAATGCTCTGGCCTCTGAGATTCCATAGGTCTCTGTACAACCTGCAGTGGCTTCACCCTTGGAATCATTATCACTTTTACTTGAAGGGTAGCATATGTTTGCAGTTGCAATTTCCTACTTGAGGAATTTTGGAAGCCAACAGCTTTCTCTCATTTTGTCCTGTTCTGTCCCTTTCAGCCCAAGCTAGCAGCATTCCTGCCAATATAACATTCTAAAAAGGCTTGTGGGTCTCCCAGGTGTGTCACAAGGATCCATAGCATTAGACAAGAGCATCTTCCACAGATATTTCCTGAATAACTCCATCTCTATTCCTGTCTTCTGCTGAGATTATTGAGTGGATGCATCAGTCACATGCTTAACTGGTTCAGCGACAGTTTATCCAGTCATACCCTTGGCCTTCTCTCCAGAACACATTTCCTTAACAGTAAGTCTCCTAATATTAGCATCCTTTGAAATCTGGATAAGCCAGGAACCTCCCAAATCATCAAGTGCTGGTTCCTTTTTGCTTTAACAATTCCTCCCTTAATTTATCTCTTTCCTCCACATTTTACTAAGCAGAAAGAAAAAACCAAGCTGTATCTTCAATACTTTGCTTGGAAATCTCTTCAGCAACATATTCAATTTCATCATTTACAACTTCTGCTTTCTCCACAACTGGAGAACACACGGCAGCCAAGTTTTCTGCCACTACATAACAATTCCTTTAATTATATATAAAATTCCTTCAGTTTCCAATAATGTGTTCCCCTTTTCCTTCTGAGTCCTCACTAGAATTACTTTTAACATCCATATTTCTACCAACAGTCTCCTCAAGGCAATCCAGACTCTCTATTATGTGTTCGAATTTCTTCTAGCCTCTACCTATTACCAAACTGTCATATAAATGAAGCAGAGATGGCCTCTGTATATAGGCCTCTAGGTTGTTTACTTTTTCACACTACGCTGAGACCCATTAGCTTAAAATCCCACTGGTACCAAAGTCAAACTTTCACACATTCAATTGTTTTAAACAGCCCAAGTAAGCAGACTGTTAGCCACGTAAAGCTTGCCTGTTTTGCATACTCTCATAACAGTGCACACAATATCAGCTCGCCATAGATAAGATAAACTCCGGAGCTGTAAAGACCCTAAACTGCCGCTGTCTTTTGGAACTCCCTGACCTAGAGAATCCCTGTTGGGCTGCTGAGTGACACCACTTCTCCTAACCCCTCTCACCTCCTCCCTTTCTGAGTGATGGCTCCCACTCTGTAGCCTCTGGACAGGCTCATGCTATGAGACATTTCACCTAATATGCAAATTTGTCAAAGCATTGCCCAAATAAAGCCTGTCTGTGCTACTACCACCTCGTGCTCATAGTTTTTCCTTGATTAGCCTCTAAATACCTGAAAATCCCTACAAATGGTGACAAGGATGGGATAGCCACTTCCATCACTTTAGGTATATGTTACAGCAGCACTCCACCTCTCTGTACTACAGCTTCATCTTTTTGAGAATGTCGTATAAATAAAAACAGTATGCAACCTTTTCAGATTAGCTTCTTTCACTCAGCTTAACGTCTTTGAAAATCACCCCAATTTTTCTATATATCAGCAGTTCATTCCTTTTGCTTGCTAAGTAGTATTCCATTGTATGTATGTACCGAAGTTGTTTATCCATTCACCCATTGAAAGATATTTTGGTTGTTTTCAGCTTTTGGTAATTATGAATACAGGTGCTACGAATGTTAGTGAACAAGATGCTGTGAATATCAGTTTCATTTGTCTAGGGTAAGTACCCAAACAACGGGATTGCTGGTCATATAAGTGTATGTTTAACTTTATTTAAAAAAAAAAAAACAAAAAAAGCTGTTGAACTTTTTTAGAGTGGCTGAATAACTTCACACTCCCACCAATAATAGATGACAGTTTCAATTCCTCTGTATCCTTGTCAGCTGCTGCAGAATAAACGTTTGTGTTCCCTCCAAAATTCATATGTAGAAGCCCTAAACCACAACGTGATGGTGTTAGGAGGTGAAGCCTTTGGGAGATAATTAGGTCATGAGAGTGGAGCCCTCATCAATGGGATTAGTGCCCATATAAGAAGAGAAAAGATAGAGACGATCTCTCTCTCTGCCTTGTGAGGATATAGCAAGAGGGTAGCTATCTGCAAACCAGCAAGAGTGTTCTCGTCAGAACCTGGCCATGCTGGCACCTTGATCTGGGACTTCCAAACTCCAGAACTGTGAGAAATAAATTTCTGTTGTTTAAGCCACCCAGTCAATGGCATTTTTATTATAGCAGCTCAAGCAAAGTAATACACTAGTTCTTGGTATTATCAGTATTTTTTATTTTAACCATTCTAATATTAAAAATCATTGTAATTTTAATTTTCATATCTGCAGTGACCAAAGATGTTGGAAATCATTTAATGTAGTCATTTGCCATCCAGATATCTTCACAGATACTCATCTGCTCAAATCATTTACTCATATTTTAATCAGACTATTTTCTTACTGTCGAGTTTTAAGAGTTCTTTTGCTATTTTGCATACAAGTCCTTTGTTAGATACATGATTTGCAAATATGTTCTCCTGGTCTATAGCTTGTCTTTCGATTCTCTTAACAGTGACTTTCAGAGAGAAAAAGTTTTAAATTTTTATTAAGCCCAAGTCATTTTTTCTTTTCCTTTTTTCTTTTTTTCTTTTTCTTTTTGTGAGGAAGATTCACCCTGAGCTAACATCCATTGCCAATCCTCCTCTTTTTTTTTTTTTTGGCTTGAGGAAGATTAGCCCTTGGCTAATATCTGTGCCAACCTTCCTCTACTTTGTATGTGGGATGCCTCCACAGCATGGCTGCTGAGTGGAGTAGGTACACATCTGGGATCCAAACCCATGAACCTGCGCCACCAAAGTAGAGTGCAGGGAATTTAAGCACTTGGCCACAGGGCTGGCCACTTATTTTTTCTTTTATAAATCATGCTTTTGACATCATGACTAAGAACACTTGCCTAACCCTGGGTCAAAAAGACTTGCTCCTACGTTTTCTTCTGAAAGTTTTTTAGTTTTAGGTTTTACATTTAGATCTATGATCTATTTTGTATTAATACTGGTATAAAGTGTGAGATTTAGTTGTTTGCTTTTGCTTTTTACACATGGATGTCCAATCGTTCCAACAGCATTTATTGAAAAAACTATTCTTTCTCTATTTAATTATCTTTGCAAATTTGCCAAAAATAAAATGATTGTATTTGTATGGATCTATTTCTGGACTCTCTATACTGTTCCATTCATCGATTTGTCTATACTTTTGCCAATACCACACTGTCTTGATAGCCATAGCTTTATAGTAAGTTTAGGTGTCAGGTACTATAAATTCTTTAAATTTATTCTTTTTCAAAATTATTTTAGCTATTCTTTTTCTTTTGTCTTTCCATATAAATTTTAGAATCATCTTGTCTATATCTACAAAATATCTCTGTGTAATTTTGATTATAATTGTTAGATCTATAAATTAATTTAGGAAAAATTGACAACTTTCCTATTTTGAGTATTCCAATTCATGAATAAGGCATATCTCTCCATTATTTAAATTTTCTTTGATTTCTTTCATCAGCATTTTTTAGTTTTTGCATACAGATCCTACACAGTTTGGTTAGATTTATTCATAGGCATTTCCCTTTTTTGTCAGAAACTTTTGTAATTTTTTTAAAAATTTTGGTATCCAATTGTTCATTGCTAGTATGTAGAACGATAGTTTTGTGTATTGACCTTGTAAACTCATATTCAGTGACCAGCTTACTCACATATCTGTCCTAGGATTTTAAAAATAAATTCCTGGGAATTTTTTATGTTGGAAATTGTGTCATCTGCAAATAGGGACAATTTATTTCTCCCTTTCCACTCCATACATCTTTTATTTCTTTTTCTTGCCCTATTGCAATGGCTAGGACTTCCAGGATGATGTTCAATAGTAATGGTGGAAGTGGACATTCTTGCCTTTTTCTGCTCATAAGAAACATTCATTCTATCTCCAACAAGTACAACGTTAAAAGTAGATTGTTTGCAGTTGTCCTGTATCAGGTTGAAGAAGTTCTTCTCTATTCCTAGTTTGCAGAGAGTTTTTATCAACAATGGATGTTGAATTTTATCAAATACTACTTCAGGATCAATTGATATGATCATGTGGGCTTTTCTTTTTTAGATTGTTAATACAGTAGACTAAATTGATTAGTTTTCAAATATTGAACCAGCCTCACATTCCTTGGATAAACTCAGTTTTTCTCTGGTGTCACTTTCATTTTATATGTTGCTGGATTCAATTTACTAATATTTTACTGGGACTTTGAGTCTATAATCATGAGACATATTGATCTGTGGGATTTTTTTCCTGAATTTCCTTTGCTGGATTTCATATCTGATATAAAATGAACCATGAAATATGTCCTTCTCTTCCATTTTCTGGAAGAAATTGTGTAGAACTGGTGACATGTTTTCTTTAAACATTTGGTATAATTCACCAGTTAAGCTGCTTAAGCATGGAGATTTCTTTTTTTAGAAAGGTTTTTTGTTTTTTACTATGAATTCCATTTACCTAGTTGTTATAAGACTGTTCAGGTTATCTATTCCATCTTGGGTGAGTTTTGCTAGTTTGTGGTTTTCAAGGAATTGCCATTTCATCTAATCAATTGGCTTTGTCAAGTTTTTCATAGTATTAGCTTAGTATCCTTTAAAAGTCTACAGAATCTATAGTGATATCTCCTTTTCCATCCTGATATTAGAAATTTGTGTCTTCTCTTTCTTTTCTTAGTCAGTCTTGCTTGAGTCTTGTCAATTTTATTAATCTTTTCAAAGAACCAGCTGGTGTTTTCATTGACTATACTTATTGTTTCTTTTTAAAATTTCTTTGATTTCTGTTCTTATCATCATTTATTTTCCTCTTTTTTCTAGTTTAAGGTGGAAGCTTAGATTATTTATTTGAGACCTTTCTTATGTCTTTTTTTTTTTTTTTTTTTGCAGGGGAAAACTCACCCTAAGCAAACATCTGTTGCCAATCTTCCTCCTTTTTTCTTCTCCCCTCACCCCCCAAAGCCCCAGTACATAGTTGCATCTAGTTGTAAGCTCTTCTGGTTCCTCTATGTGAGCCACTGCCACAGCATGGCTACTGACAGACAAGTGGTGTGGTTCTGCCCCCAGGAAGCCAACCCAGGCCACTGAAGCAGAACGTGCCAAACTTTAACAACTAGGCCATCAGGGCTGGCTCTCTTCTTTTCTAACATAAGCATTTAAAGTTATAAATTTCCATCTGAGCACTGCCTTAGCTACATTCCACAAATTTTATGTATTTTTATTTTCCTTCAGTTCAAAATATTTTCTAATTTCCCTTGAGATTTCCTATTTGATGCATGGGTTATTTAGACATGTGTTGTTTAACTTCTAAGTGCTTGGAGATTTTCCTATTAACTTTCTGATATCTGTTTCTTGCTTAATATCTTTCTGATAATCTGTGTCTTGCTTAGTACGGTCAGAGAACATACTTGATATTATTATGAATATTTTAAATTTGTTAACTATGTTTTACATTCCACGATATAATGTATCCTGGTGAGTGTTCCATGTGCATGTGGAAAGAATGTGTGTTCTACTGTTGTTTGGCCGAGTGCTCTATAAATGAAAATTAGATTCAGCTCTTTGCTGATGATGTTCAGTTATTCTATACCTTTGCTGATTTTCTTTCTATTCGTTCTTCTATTAATGAAAGAGTTTCTGAGTCTGTGATATAATTGCATATTTGTCTATTTTTCCTTTTACTCCTCTCAGTTTGTGCTTTGTGTAATTTAAAGCCCTGTTATTAGGTGCATACAGATTTAAGATTGTTATGAATTATTGATCATTTGTCCCTTTTATCATTACATAATGATCCTTTTTATCCCTAGTATTATTTTAGCTATGAAATCTATGTCAGCTATTAAAATAGCCACATAGCTTTCTATGGATTAATGTTTTCAGGTATCCTTTTTGATCTTTTTACTTTTAATCTATCTATACCATTATATTGAAATGATTGTTTTGTAGACAACATAAATTTGGTTCATGGTTTGTTTGTTTTTTCTTAATCCATTCTGACCAACTCTGTATTTTCTCTGTTTAGACTATTTGCATTTAATGTAATTATTGATATGTTTGCATTTAGTCTACCATTATATTATTTGGTTTTTGTTCCTCTATCTTTCCTTTCCTAACTTATTTTGGGCTATTTAAATATTTTTGAGTATTCACTTCAATTTATCCATAGTGTTTTTGACTACATCTCTTTGTATAGTTTTTTAGCAACTGCTCTAAGGATTATAACTAGTTATCTTTTCACAGTCTACTTAAAATTAGCATCTCACCAGCTTAAGTAGAATATAGATATAAAACCACCATATGTGTTTCTTTACCCCCCCCACAATGAAAACCCCAAAAGAAAATGTTCTCTCATTTGCAGTGTGTTGAGTTGTGATTAACTATACATAGCACAAAATTTACCATTTCAACTCTTTTTAAGTGTACAATTCAGTGGCATTAAGTTCATTCACATTATTTTGTAACCTTTATCAATAACCAGAACTTTCTCATCATCCCAAAATAAAACTCTGTACCTGTTAAACCATAACTCCCCTTCCCCCTTCCTTCACTATTCTACTTTCCAGCTCTATGAATTTAACTGCTCTAGTTACCTCATATAAGTGGAATCATGCAATGTTTGTCCTTTTAAGGCTGGCTTATTTCTGTTAGCATAGGTTTTCAAGATTCATCCAGTTGCAACTTCTATCAGTACGTCACTACTTTTTATGGTTAAATATTATTCTATTGTGTGAATATAAGATAATTTCTCTATCCATTCATCAATTGATACACATTTAGGCTGTTTCCACTTGATAGCTATTATGAATAATGCTGCTTTGAATATGTGTATACAACTTTTTGTGTGGACATATGTTTTCAATTCTATCCAATGTATATCTAAGAGTAGAATTGCTTGATCATATGGCAACACTATGTATAACTTTTTGAGGAACTGTCACATACTTGCCAACATTTGTTATTGTCTGTCTTTTTTATCATAGCCATAGTACTGTGTGAAGTAGTATCTCACTGTGGTTTTGATTTGCGTTTCCCTAATGACTAATAATGGTGAGTGTTTTTTCATATGCCTAATGGCCATTTTTCCATCTTCTTTAGAGAAATGTCTATTCAAATCCTTTGCTCATTCTTTAATTGGATTATTTATCTTTTCACTCTTGAGTACTAAGAGTTTTTTGTATATTCTTGATACAAGACCCTTATCAGATATATGATTTGCAAATTCCAAACTTACCCATTTATTTTTTTCTTTTGTTGCTTGAGATATAAGTGTCATATCATAGAATCCCTTGCCAAATCCAAAGTCATGAAGGTTTTAGCCTTATGTTTTCTTCCAAGAGTTTTACAGTTTTTGCTCTTACATTTAGGTCTTTGATTCACTTTGAGTTAAATGTTGTGTATAGTGTTGTATTGTAAGGAATAATTAAGTTACTTAAAGTGAGGTTTTTTGATGATCACTCAGGTGTGGACACAAAATCACACCATGGAGAGGTATGTGAAAAAGAAAGAGATTTACTATACTCACAGACCTAGAAGGGAGGCATGTGGGAGTAGCTCCAAGGCAGTGGGCTCAACCAAGCAGGTTTTTTTTCTTCAAGAACATTAAATTTGGTATCCCATAGCCTTCTGGCCTCCATTGTTTCTGCTGAGAAGTCAGCTATTAATCTTATCAGGGTTCCCTTATAAGTGACACATCATTTTTCTCTTGCTCCTTTCAAGATTTGCTCCTATCCTTTGACTTTCAATGTATTTACTATGATGTGTCTATTTATTGGTTTGTTTTCATTTATCCTACTTGGAATTCATTGAGCTTCCTGGATATGTAGGTTATTGTTTTTCAATAAATTTGAGGATTTTTCAGCTATTATTTCTCCTATTTTTTACTCTCTTTTATGTCTTTTCCTTCTGGTACTACCATTAAACATATGCTGGTATACTTAATGGTGTCCCACACTTCTCTGAGGCTCCATTCATATTTCCTCCTTCTTTTTTTCTCACTGTTCTTCACTTTGTATACTATCAATCTACATTGAAGTCCACTAATTCTTTTTTCTACCAGTTCAAATATACTGTGAATCTTTTACCTCAGTCATTTCACTTTCTAACTCCAGATTTCCCATTTATTTTTTTTATTTCTATCTCTTTCTTTATATTATCTATTTGATATAACACTATTATCAAACCTTCCTTTAATCATGCTTTCCTTTAGTTCTATGAACACATTTATAACAGCTACTTTGAAATCTTTTCCTGTTAAATCTGACATCTGATCATTTTCATTTGCCTGCTTTTTTTTTTTTTTTTTTTTTGGTGAGGAGGATTGGCCCTGAGCTAACATCTGTTGCCAATCTTCCTCTTTTTGCTGAGGAAGATTGTTGCTAAGCTAACATCCATGCCAATCCTCCTCTACTTTGTATGTGGGATGCCTGCCACAGCATGGTTTGATAAACGGTATGTAGGTCCATGCCTGGGATCCAAACCCATAAACCCCAGGCTGCCAAAGCAGAGCATGTGAACTCAACCACTACGCCACTGGGTCGGCCCCACGGTTGCCTGTTTTTTATCCAGTATATGAGTCCTACTTTCCTGTTCCTTTTCATGCCATGTAATTCTTTGTTAAAAACTAGACATTTTAGATGATACATTTTAGCAACTGTAGGAATTAGTTATTATTGTTATTCCCACACACACAAATACACATACACAGTATTAAGCCTCCGATGCTCTCTGATGAGGGCGACATAGCCTACAGTCACTCTGGGATGACGGCAGTTCTAGCTGACTGCACCTAAATGTTAAACTCTACTAATTCCTGGCCTATTGCTCTAATGTTTTCAATAGCGCTCTCACATTTTCCACAGAAATAGAAAAAATAAATCCTAAAATTTGCATGGAACCACAAAAGACCCTGAATAGCCAAGGCAATCTTGAGAAAGAAGAACAAAGCTGGAGGCTCACACTCTCTGATTTCAAACTATATTACAAAGCTGCAATACTAAAAACAGTATGGTAATGGCATAAAAACAGACACATAGACCAATGGAACAGAATGTAGATCCCAGAAATAAACCTATACATATACTGTCAACTAATCTTTGACAAGGGTGCCAAGAACACAAAATGGAAAAAGGACAGTCTCTTCAATAAATGATTTTCAGAAAACTGGATAACCACATGCAAAAGAATGAAATTGTACTCTTATCTTATACCACCCACAAAAATTGACTCAAAATTGATTAAAGACTTCAATATAAGAACTGAAACCATAAAACTCCTAGAAGAAAACATTGGGAAAAAGCTTCTTGACTTTGGTCTTGGCAACAATTTTTTGGGTATGACACCAAAAGCACAGGCAAGAAAAGCAAAAATAGACAAGTGGGACTATACCAACCTAAAAAACTACTGCACAGCAAAGGAAACTATAAACTAAATGAAAAGGTAACTTATGGAATAGGAGAAAATATTTGCAAACCATCTATATGATAAGCAGTTAATATCCAAAATATAGGGGCCAGCCCCGTTGCTGAGTAGTTAAGTTCACATGCTCCGCTTTGGCGGCCGAGGGTTTCACTGGTTCGGATCCAGGGCATGGACATGGCACCACTCATCTGGCCATGTTCAGGTGGTGTCCCACATGCCACAACCAGAGGCACTCACAACTAGGATATACAACTGTGTACTGGGGGGCTTTGGGGAGAAGAATGAAAAAAGAAAAAAGATTGGCAACAGTTTTTAGCTCAGGTGCCAATCTTTAAAAAAAAATCCAAAATATACGAGGAATTTGTACAACTCAATAGGAAAAAACTCCACAAATAATCCAATTAAAAAATGAGGAAGGACATGAATAGACAGGTACACAAAAAGAAGCTTGATGGACAGGTACATAAAAAAATGCTCAACATCACTAATCATCAGGGAAATGCAAATCAAAACCACAATAAGCTATCACATCACATCTGTTAGGATGGCTATTATCCAAAAGACAAGCGATAAGTGTTGGTGAGGATGTGGAGAAAAGGGAATGCTTGTACTCTATGGTGACAATGCAAATTGGTATAACCATTATGGAAAACAGTATGGAGGTTCCTCAAAATATTAGAAATAGAACTACCATATAATCTAGCAATTGCACTTCTGGGTATATATCCAAAGAAAACAAAACCAGTATCTCAAAGGGATATATGTACTCCCACATTCTTTGCAGTATTACTCATAATAGCCAAGATATGGAAACAACTTGAGTAAGCATCAATGGATGAATGGATCCAGAAAATTTAGTGTGTATATATATATATGACATATATATATACACATATATTTATATATCATATATATGCGATGTAATGTTATTCAGCCATAAAAAGGAAATTCTGCTACCTTTGACATGGATGAACCTGGATGATATTATGATAAGTGAAATAAACCAAAGAAAGGCAAACATTATATGATCTCACTCATGTGGAATCTTAAAAATAGTCACCAGGGGCTGAGGAGGTGGGGGAAATGTGGAAATGTTGGTCAAAGGACACAAACTTTCAGTTATAAGATGAATAAGTTTTGGCAGTCTAATGTACAGTATGATGATTATTGGTAATAATACCGTATTGTATACTTGAAATTTGCAAAGAGAGTAGATCTGAAGTGTTCTCATTTAAAAAAGGTAACTATATGAGGTGGTGGATGTGTTAATTAACTTGATGTGGTAATCATTTCACAGTGTATGTGTATATCAAATCATCACCTTGTGTATCTCAAATATATACAATTTTATTTGTTAATTATACCTCAATAAAATTATTGGGAAAATTTTGTTTAACAAAAACAGTTCCCAGGAGCAGAATTCCTCTACAAACTAACTCAATAGAGCAGTTTCTGAGGTCAGTGTTTGATATTTGTACCAACTCCAGCAGTGCTCCTCCCGGCTCATTCTCTGGTTCTCTCATACAAACCACCTGGTTTCACCCTCTAGGCTACATCTTCAGTAGATCCACAAATCTCCTCTCAATTGCCTTTTAACACAATTTCTACTTTTCTTGAAAGTAGCCCATAGGTTTAAACTTCACCACCCTGTTGCAACGAAGTCAGTTCTTCCAGGAAGAGATTAGGAGTTGTCTGCTTCATGACCTGGTGCTCCCCCCTCCCCTGACAGGCAAATTTTCTGGGCCAGGGCTCTGGAGCTGGGGGTGGGAACAATGACAAGCTTCTCTCCAAGTAACATCCCTAATCTAGGGGCTGAATGCTTGGTTGGGGGAGAGTGGCAGCAGCCTGCAGTCCTCTCAGCTTGCTTCTCCTGGCATGAATCTCTGCCTCAAGAACTAGGGGAGGGGTTGGCCCAGTGGCCAGCAATGGTTAAGTTCACACATTCTACTTCAGTGGCCCAGGTTCGCTGGTTTGGATCCTAGGTGTGGACACGGCACCGCTTGTCAAGCCATGCTGTGGTAGGCGTCCCACATATAAAGTAGAGGAAGATGGGCACAGATGTTAGCTCAGGGCCAGTCTTCCTCAGCAAAAAGAGGAGGATTGGCTGCAGATGTCAGCTTAGGGCTAAACTTCCCCAAAAAAAAAAAAAAAGAACTGGGGGAAGGTCTACTGGTGCCCCTGAATTCTCAACGCACCACACCCAAAGTAGAACCTCCTTTCCACAAGGAGGGCTTGACAGAAGGAAGCTCCCACCTCCAACCAAACTCATCTGAGACTTAGCCTCAGCAACAGGCAGCTAGGGGCAGGATGAGAAAAGCAGAAATCCTGCTCCTCTTGCAAAGAAAACCCTCCAGTTGGGACTTTGGGGACAGAGGGAGCCGCGTGTCCTTGGCTGCAGCAGTCTGGAGTTGAGTCTGTGCCTCCGTGAGTTGGGAGTGGGGAGGAAGGGAGAGGTCTTGGTTCCAAGACCACAGACTTTCGCCTTTCTTACGAAATGGGCATAGATGTTCTTGAATAGACCTTTCTTCATCTGCTGTTTGCCTTTAGGACCATTTCCAGAGACTTTAAATGATTTTTTTTGTTTTATATATATAAAATTTTCACCAGTTTCACTGGGTAATGGGTCAGCAGAGCACCCCATGCTATCAAGCCAGAAGCTGATATATTTCAGTTGTATTTATTGTTTTGTTGTATATGGTATTTCCACAAATATTCATCTTTGCTTCTCACTCCTAATTTTCAATTTTTCTATAGTTAATTTCTCTCCATTAAAAACGGTGACTGCTGATTTTATTATCAGTCCTCTCAAATTTTCAAACTCAGTTTCTAGGAGATTCTGAAATGAGGCTTTTGTTTGTGCTGTTATCCAGAATGAACACTCAAGACTCTGACACCACTTATAATTTTTATCTCAAATTAGGGAAGAGAACATGCTTCTCCATCACTATCCTCTCTCATCATTTTGTCTATGGGTTAGTTCAGGTTCAGGAGGAAAGGATAGGGAAAGTTGGAAAGAGGAAAAGTTCCCTCAATCTGAAGTCCACACAGACTCTGAACTCAAGGGAAGGCATTAGTAAGACTTCCTGTTGCTGTAGGGTTGATTTGTTATGAGCTAGTCACCTTTTGCTGAAGCATGGCTGGCTTCCTTGACATCAACAGTCAGCAGGTGACTAACCAGGCCTAGCAAGACTGATTCTGACACAGGAAGCCACAAAATGATGAGAGATCAGGGGATGACCAAAGGAAGTCAAGAAGGTATACTCTCAAATTCTTCCAGGTCTTGGCTTGCAAAACCTGCCAAGACCTCTGGAAATCTTTCCTGAGTGCTAGCAGGAGTTTTTCAGCCAAAGCACTTTGAGAGATGACTCTTAAAAACTTGGATGCTCAGGTTTACAAAGCTTGTTAAGTTTTTACTTCCAGCTGGAATTGTGCATCAAAAAGATGTTTGCAGGCAGGGTTCTCAGATAATCTTATTTGTAAATAATAATAGTTGCATGCTGATTATTCTCCATTTGTCTCCCCGAGATTCATTCTCCATCCTTCTGTGCTGGCTCTGTGCCCTCAGAAGCTGACCCACGCAGATTCATCACCATGCTCCAGCAGCTTGTGGACTAGTTTCCAGTTGGTTTGGCCAATGGAAAATATCAACATGAAATTGAAGGGTGTGAGAAGAAAAAGTTTTGGGTGTTTCTTCCCTGCTCCCTCCTTGCTATACCCACTGCCTCTCTGGCAGTAGCCATGTCCCTATAACTCTCACTAGGCCCCTCCTCCAAGGTTCCAGTCCTTACTGGGCTCCAGAAACACTAATTCCTCTCCTAAGAGGTTCTTGCTCTGCTATTTGCATCATCACCTCATTTGCTCCCCTAACCACGCCCACATATTTCTAAGTAGTCTCCTTATATGATCCATTTGGACTGACTTTTATTTCCTGCTGGGCCCCTAACAACTACTACATTTTAAAAACTACTTGTATCATTATTACTAAGCCTTACCATATACCTGCAAGGCAATATTAACATTATTAACCCATTTTACAGATAAGAACATACAACTTAGACAGGTAAAATGCCCAAAGTCACATTTCTCGTAAGTCACAGAGATGGGATTAAAAGTCTAGTTCTTCTAACAAGAGCCATTCTCCCTGTTTCATTTAAATTTGTAAACAGGTTCTAGTTACACTTTTCTTCCAAAGAATAATTTTACTACACTTTTCTTCCAAAGAAGATTTTATGTCAGCTGTCTTATGAATATATCAATTAAGCCTGAGCTCTTATTTTGAAATAGAATTTGATGAAATTCACAAAGAAACTGCTAAATTCAAGTACAGTATCCCTGACTGATAAGTTTTAATGACCATAATGAAAACAAAAGACTTTTATTTACAACAATGGTAAAACTTGATAATGTGCTCTTGCCTGGTGCTAACATTGTCTTCTTTGCCCTCAGTTTTTTGGCAGACATCCTTGCTTGCAATCCAACAACCCACTCCCAGTCCGCTTATCCCTATCTTTTGACACTTTAAAGGCTAGTTCTCCCAGACTCCTTTGCAAGGATCTGTGGCCAAGTGACCCAGGTCTGGCTAGTGAAAAGTCAAAGTATTTCCTTCACTGATAAAAGAAAAGAATTACTTTTCTTTGCTCCTGTCCATTTTTTCATGCTTAGAACAATGGTGTGATGCCTGGAATTATAATAGCCATCTTGTGACCACGAGCCAGTATAAGCATGCCTCAGACACTTCATAGTATATACTTACACTAAAATGATTATTATAATTTTACATATATCTACATGTATACTCAATAAAAAGCTGTGAGACCCAACTTAAACACTGAGTTCCACAGATCCTCAAACCTCTGAGTTTTGTTGTTTCATTAAATATCGAATGGATAAAAAGAATTTTTATAAAATATGTGCATGGCATAAATAAAAACGATACACCACCGACTACCTAGGTAACCACCTCAGCCTAAGAAAAAGCATAACGTCACAGACAACCTCTAGCATAGATTTTACTTTTATCCATCCTTTGCCATTTTAATAATTCCTTAGCTTTCCTTTGTTTGTCTTTATCCCCTCTGAAAGGCTAGGAATGGAAATAGACCTATACGTTCTTTTTTTTTATCCATCTTATTAATATATGCAACTCAGTCCCGGCACACTTTACATTTTAAAATGCGGTAAAGATAGCCTGACACCCTCCCTCCCTCCTCAAATTACAAGGCAAAGAGAATGATGCAGCTTTAAAGACAGGAAGGTGCTCTTTATGTTGGTAATCAGAAAGTCTTGAGGAGGGCAGAGTAGTTCATCTTTTCAGAGCTAGTAAGTTAAGCAGAGGTACATATTGGGGGCAGGGAGAGAGAGAGGAGGTCTTAGAGTTAGGGTTGGGGAGAATGGTCTTTGTGAGTTTTTAGAGAAGCAACTTCAACTTTGAGGTTTCTGAAGGGGATCCCCTGCCCCTCCCCCAGCTCAGCCCTAGGTAGGCAGACCCCTGCCCAAGCCTCCCTCCTGCGATCCTGCATATGCTTTCTTGCTAAATGAATCTTCGCACCGTTATCTCTTCACTGGATACATCTGTTGGGTGCCTCGCATCTTCAGCTCCGCTTTCGTCTCCTCCTATCTCAACACATTGTTTCCTCCAGTCCCAGTGCCAGGGTGGAAGGGAGCCATCCCGCCAGGCCGCGCTCTGGGATTGGCAGCGAGTGAATGATTGGCAGCGGGCATCTCTGTCAGGGCTTTGGCATGCAGCAGAGTAGAAACCCTGTGCTAATGAATGCCATCTACACCTACCAGATGTGCCACTGGGTGACGTGCCAGATTTTTTACATAATGCCATTCTGCCGGACACAAGACAGCTGGGGGAGGGGGTGTCTTTTAATGCCTTGGGGTGGGAGAGGGTCTGCCTTTCTTTCTTTCTTTCCCTTAATTCAGACCTCCCACCACCGCCCATACACCCAATCAGCTCCCCTTACATTGGGCTAAAACCCATGGCTGATGGCATTTCCCTCAGAAATAGGCGGAAGCTGGAGAGTTTGAGTTCCCTGAACATCTCCCTTGGCCCTCTCCCATATTCATCACCTTCCTTTTTTGGGAAGTTTGCTCCCCAGCCTCATCCAAACTCAGGAAAGGGGAATGATTTTTTTAAGTGAAAGATATAAAAACATTGGAAAGATCTGAAACGAAAGGATGGGAGAGGAGAAACCACATTTCCTATCCTCCCCACCTTCCAATTATTCTCTCCTTCCCCAGGTTAAATATGCGAGGATGAGCCTCCCTCACCCCAGCCGCTTCCTTTTCCACCGTCCACCGGAAACTAGCGAGTAGTTATTCTCAAGGGTGACATCCTGTGAGCGCCTGTCCCACGTTCTGGCTGAAGTAGTTGTCTTAGTGTGGAAGCGTCCAAAAGTCCATGCCGTTTGGAAAGGAACGTTTCCTGGAGTGGGATGGACAACGTGGGAGGAAAGGGAAATGAGAAAACCACTTCTGGAGGACAGCGGCTGTGTCCGCGTGTAGGAGTGTTTTGGTTCCCCACTCCCAGTTCTCTACCCCACCCCTGCAGCTGGTCCCCGGCTCCTTTGCTAGACCAGCCAGTGGGACTGCCCGGGAATTCAGGGACTTGAGAGGGGCAAGCCGCTGTTCCTCCTCCCCAGGGGCCATCCCCCCTCACGCACACTCCCCTACCACACACACCCAGCACTCGGCTGCTCCACGCGCAGATCCCTGCCCTTCTCCCGCTACGGGCCGAGCTGCCAGCCCCTTCCCTTGCTCTCGCACCCCCGCCCGCCGCCGAGGGTCCAGATGGCGGCTCCTCGCGCTCGGCTCGCGGCCCCCAGACACCGCCCGGCAGCAGCCGGCGGTCGCTCCCTCCCTGCCAGCTGCTGCAGCGGAGACCCGGCCGCTCTGCGAGGAGGACGGGCTCCTCCGCAGGCTCGGATTGGGGCGGAAGCTGGGCCGCCCAGGGGCAAGCAGGAGGCGTGATCTCAGGGAAGGAGCCCTGCAGGCCCCAGGTGAGGAAGCCGCGGGGGAGCAGGGTGGGAAGCGGGGAGCTTGGCCGTTCCGGCACCACCCTCGAACCCCTACTCCACCCCTGCCCTTCCTCCCCGCACCACCACCACCTCCCCGTCGCCGCGGGCAGAGCAGTCGCTGGTCAGGAACACCCGCGGGACAGCACAGAGCGGCCGCGCAGCCGCCAGGAGGGGGCGCCCAGCACCCTGGTGCTGGGCCGGAGGGCGTCTCTGCCTAGGCATCCTCCCCAGCCCAGTGGAAGACTGTCTCGGCCAGAAAGGTGCCCCCTTCTGCCGGAAAGCGGTAATGCCCACCAGCTGCCACCCCACCCCCCCCTTCCCATCTTCTCTCTTTTCACTACCGTCTTCTCGCTCTCTTCCTGTTTGCTTTTCTTTTTCCTTGCTTGCCAGGTTCCCTTCCTTCTCCTCGCCTTCCCCCTTGCATCCTGGAACTTTCCTCTCCTTCCCTTGTCTCTTCACCCGCTCGGGGAGGGTTTGTCCGCCCACTAGGGATGGTGGGAAGGGAGATGTATTTCCTGCCCAGGCGCTGGCTTCTCTCCCCAGGTGCCTCCCTGTATGCCCAAAAAAGCAGCTCTGAGAATGGCGGCTCGCGGGGGTTGAGGTCATTCTCTCCAGGCCCGGCGACTCTGATTTGGGGGTGAGTGATGCGTTTCGGAGCAGCGCTTCCTCTGAACACAGAGCTCGCAATTCCCCTTACTAGACAGATATATGAAGTTCAGTGGCTTGGTACTGAGTCCCTTTTTCCCACCCAGAAGTCAGGACATTCGAGGGCATCTTTCCCTTTCTCATACGCCTAAAAGACCTAAAGTCCGCCTCCCGGGACAGTCCTCACTGCTTTCCTCGGAAGCGGGGGATGAGGGGTGGGGAAGTGCTAAAAGGCCCGGGCGCCCCGCGCCCCTCTGACGTCTTCTCTAATCTGGCAGCGCCCTGGCGCGCGCCCCCAGCCCCTCTGCTCGCCCCTGCGCTGGTGCCGTCGGGCATTAGACCCCCGAAAGCACGTTCCATAAGCTCCCAGCACAAATCCCCTCGGAAACGTTAATCACAACCACCAGCGAATGCAAAATGTGCGCCCGTGCAGTGTCTGCCTTTTAATCCCGAACGCAATTCTGGAAAGCAGCATCAGACAGGGCTCTATTAATCCGTTACACGAGCAAATGCAATCTCTGACCTACTAGACTAATTTGCCTGTAATTTCACGAAGAGTTAGCCTCACTAGAGGGAGGTTCAAAGACAGAAGGAAAACTGTGTGAGACTTGCGGCACAGTAGCGAAATAATGGAGTGCACTTCGATCCAAAGGCGCTCGTGATGTGGAGTGGACTCACGGGCGAGGGGTCCTGAAATCCCGAGAGGCGGCAGCGGAGTGGGCGCGGGGAGGGGGAGAGGAAGCTGGGCGGCAGGCGCCTAGTGAGGTTGGGAGTCCGAGAGGAAACTCCATTCTCTCTCCCTCGAAGGCTTCAGACCCAAGTGACCTAATTTGAGGACTGTCCCCTTGGGACGACGCTAGGGCAGGTGGAGGGGTCCACCTGCAACACGAAGAGGTCAGGGTTTGACGCCTTGAGGCCTGTTCCTCGCACTTGAGATTTCACTATCATGTCGTCCAGTTAATCATATTTCCCTTCTCCCATTTTATTCAAAACCGTCTACCAGTTCTCTCATAATCGTAATTTGCACCATTGCCTTTTATCTTTGATTAATTAGGAAATCGAAAAAGGTAATGGAGGGCCGGGCCAATAAATTAGCCTTAAGAACGGACGGACGGACGTAGCGGCTGCTGTGTGGGTGGGCACTGCCAGCCGAGGCTCGTGGGGGCGCTGCGGGCCGCGCAGGAAGGGGTTAAAGCAAAGGCGCGGGTGCGGGCGGAGTGGAGAGCTCCGCTCTGCAATACACCCAGTGGGCGCCAGCAAAGACTTACCACAGAAGTGGAGAGGCTCCTGTGATGGTTAGCTTTTCCTGTTTGAGTCTAGAAAAGGAGAGAAGAGAGGACTGGGGTGGGGTGAGGGAGGCAATCCTCTTTCTTTCAAAGAGGCCTCCCAACCCGCGGAGGAACAGGTGTAAAGCCCGGTGTTTCTAACCCGGGTCTATTTCTTCTGGGGATGGGAAGTTAGATTTACTTTTGCATCCTTTCCTTCCCTCTCCACTTGTCTACTAGTCTGAAGGAGGATGGGGGTAAGGGAAGAAGGAAGAGGGGGGTGGTGCGGAGAGAGAATCGAGAGATTCTGTGGTTGTGATCCTATCAGTAACTCCCAGGCCAAAGAGGAAAGCTGGTATCGCGGAGTCGCCCGCTGCCGGCGCAGAGGAGCCGGGCGGTTCCGGATTCTCTTTCCTCCCTCCATGAAATCGATCACGCCTCCCAGACGGCTGAAGGAGAGCACTTTGCCACTCTTCACAGCTTCGCCCCAGCCTCTTTAGCTTTCAATTGAAAACCAATTAAAGGTTTCTATAAATCTGTTAGCCCCCCTTTTATCAGGAGACCCCTGATGCATGCGATATTGCCCTTTAGATGCCTCTTCCGTGTTTTGTTTTACAATTGTTGTATCAATATAATGCGGCCTTTCTTCTCCTGTCTCTATAGATACAGATACACAAGGAAAACCAAAGCTATTCAGTCTCCTCATTTGTCCAGCAGCCTAACAGTGGTGCCCTTTCTCTGCTGCTGCTTTCCCTGCTTCGGGAGCAGCAGTTATGGTAGAAGCAGATGGCTACTGATTGGGGGAGCTTTGTGGCTCTAAGACTGAATACTTTATGGAAAAGAACTTTATCATGCTTCGTTGGGCAGAGGAACAAGGGGATGAGATTTATGGCCAGGAAAAATAAATCTTGTCCAAGTTGCAGCTCCTTCTCACAGGTTGTCTCCTTTCAGGGAGGGGGGGTCAAAACACTAAGGAATTGGTTTTACTTTATTTTATTCTTCTTTCTGCTAACAGCACTTTTTAGTCTGGGTCTGAGAGGAGAGCAGACTAAGAGCAGAAGTTTATGAATTACCTTAGGGGGTGGTTGTGCATCAACATTCTCTGCCCGGGGTGGGGGGGGGGGGGGAGGGGGAAGCAGAAGGGTATGGTCTGGAATGCTGTTTGGGGCCGTGTTTTCCCAGATGTCCTGTTAGTTGCCAGGTAAAGCATCATCCTCCATTATCCTATTATTTAAAGAGAACCATGAAGGATGTAAGTGCTCTCATCCAAAAAGTCAGAGGAGGACACTAGTGTTGAAGGAGCGGGGCAATGATGACACATAGGGTGGTGAGGTATGGTCCCCTACTCTGAAAGGCTCTGAGCTGTAGGGATGACTAAGGGGTATCTGTGAATGTAAGCTTTTGGACTCCAAATTGAATTTTCAAGCTTTGGGGAATATACAGATTCCAACCCTACACTGGAGGCCTAATTTGCCCCCAAATAATTCACCCCTATATCTTTTCTCTTTTCTTCCCCTGATCTGAGTTTTACTTCTCTGGAGTCAGGTATGCTCTGTGTCTGCTGTATACCTTCTCCGTTTGCAGGGAGATGCACCCCCTTGCTCCTACAGTTCCCCAAACCTGTCCCCCTAGAGCAGTGCCCCCTCTCTTCCATCTCCTCTCTGAGATCTTCCCCTTCAGGGGCCACGACATAAGGTCATACAGAAATGCTCTCAAGACGCCCACTAGCAGCCATGCACAGACAGACGGAAGCCAACCCCAAGTCTGCATCTCCCCACAGTCTCCTTGCCTCCTTAATAATCGAAATGCCATTTGTGACTGAAGAAACATTTGTTGAGCACCTTCCATGTTCTAAGCTCCTTTTCCCCTGCCTTTCCTAGACTTTTACCTTGTCCCTAGAAACTGACCGGGAACAGCCAGAAGGAAAGGCATTCAGCTTCCAGAAATGTAACAGCTTTTGGCCACAAGCTACTTCTTCCCAATTCTGCATGCATTACCACTCCTCACACCGACATGCACCTTTGCACTTTGTTTCTCTCTGAAGAGGAGAAAAAGTGGGGCAGGAAAGCTAAGGATAAAAATTAACCCAGTACTTCAAAGTGGCAGGCGCTGAGATGCTTTAAATAGTTAACTGTTTGGGCTCTTACTACGTGCTAGAATGAATGCTCTGCCAGGCTTATCGCATTTAATTCTTATGGCCCTTTGACTTAAGTATTATCCCTCGTTCACAGATCCCCTTCCTTCACAGGAAACGGAAGCACAAAGAGGCCAACTAACCCAAGCAAGTGGTCCAGCTGGGATCTGAACCCAGGCTTGCCCTTGCAATACTCATAGCCACCCTAGGAGATAATGTTGTTTTTGCTATTTTACAAATGAGGAAACTAAAGTTCAGAGGGATTAGGTGATTTGCTCAAAGACACACAGCTAGTAGACTGCAGATCTGGGGTTCAAACACAGGTGTCTAGGATCCTAAATTTCGAGCTCTCCACCACTGCCTCTCGGAACCTTTAGAAGAATGAGCAATGAGGGACCCACAGCTGCCCTCTGTTGCGGGTCCCCTACCTAGATGGGAGGTGTCGCAGCGAGAGACTGTAGGCGTGGGGCGAACGCAACTCGCCTGCTCAGCGCTGCGGCTGCGCGACAGCGGCGCGGAGCCCGGAGAGGAGGCCCTGGGCGCGACTTGGGGCTCGTCGGCCGGCGGCCCACAATGCCCCGCGCCGGGGGCGGGGCCTGAAGGCGGGCAGGGTGGAGCCCGCGCTTTTGGGGGGTCGGTGCGTGCCGCCAGGCTGCGGCCCCGGGCAACGTGGCTTCGTCTGGCCACCTGTCCAGACCTGAGTGCGGGGATAGGGCCCGCCAGTCTCTGAGCGCTTCTGCTGGGCCGCGGCTCTTCGAAGTAGAGGAGGAGCCGCGCTGCCCGGGGGCCCGGAGCCCAGATCTGGCGGGCGGGCGGCCGGGCCCCAGGTGTCTCTGCCCTCCCGGGCCTCGGCTTTCTGGCGGCGGCACAAGAGCCAGCCAGCGAGGCGTTCACGTGCTTCTCGCTCACGAGGTCGCACTGCCTCGGTCCGAGCCGGCCAGACTTCCCCGCGTTTCTAACGTGGCGCCGCTTCCAGGCCTAAAGAAGGCACTCCCCGGTGGGCGACGGGGCTGGAAGTCCGTTGCCCGGCCTCCAGGCAGAGCCCCGCTCCTCTTCCTTAAAGAGGGGAGGAGTTAGTAGGGATCACGGCCTGTGACTGGGACGTTCGGGCCCTTCCCTCGGCAGTAGAGAGGATCCCTGATTCCTCCTGCCTACTTGATCCTCCAATGCGTCCTCCCAATCTCCCTAGAAACATCGAGAAATCCTCAGCCTTCACTGAGTGGCTTTGAAAGCCGGTGCACAATACAATTCCCAAATTTTCTAATGAGGAAGCCAAGGCAGTGCTGTAACGCTAACAACAGCCAGCAGTGAAATGGGTATTTACTAGGTGCCAAGCGTTGTTCCCTGCGGTTGCTAAATATCAACTCAGCCCTCACAATAACTGTATGAAGAGAGTTTCCTTTATTACCCTCGCTTCACAGATGAAGGCCTGAAGCAGAGACCGGTTAAATTACCTGCCCAGCGTCAGGAGCTGGGATTCGAATCCAGGCAGTCTAGTTCCCCCGTTGGCGTTGTGGCCTGAACCTGACTTGTTGGTCCTTCTTGGGTCAGTTCTCCAGACTTCTAACTAAGGAGAATGTTCGTTCCTTAATGAAGGCATTGAGACCTCTCTGGGATGTCCAAGGCTGAAATAAAACTGACCCTGGCTCTTGGAAGTAATCCCTTACCATCTGCTCAGCAACTGGCTTTCCAAAGCTTGCTCGCCCTCGTTCCCTCACTGAGTCCTCACTGCGACCCGGAGGCAGCTCTTGCCAGCCTTAGTTTGCCCAAGGAGGCAAACCAAGACTGGAAGAGGTCACTGGCAGCCCAGCTAGTAAGAGGTCGAACACGGACTCCTGCCCTGGGAAAGGCGGTCGCGGGGGAGGGACTCGCGGGGCGAGGACGCGCGCAGGGGGCGGGGATGGTGGCGGGGGTGAAAGGAGATTGCTGGTCCCTCAGCCCAGTCCTTAGGACGCTTTTACGCGCGGAAATTGGTCGCCTAGCAGGGGGTAAGTGTAGGCACTAATGCCAGGGAGGCGGCAGGAGGCTGGAGAAGGTAGAAAACGTGGCGGGCCCTTAACTTGCGCTGCGTACGGGGCGTGTCTGGAGCGCACTGAGCGTGCCACGTGGCCTCTTCCTGCCCCCAAGTTCACGGTTTGCTAGCGCTGCTTCTAAAACAGCGACCCTCTGCCGAAGGCGGCTTGTCTTGTTCTGCCCAGGTCTCATCCCCCGTCAGGGTTCTGCACCCTGGTGAATCATCCCAGACAAGTGGGAGCGGTGTTTGCCCTTCGTGATTCTGCCGGGGTATTCCCTCCCCAGGGTCTCTCCCAGAGAGACCTCATTAACCCCCGTTGAAGCCCGTCTCTGTCGTTGGTCTTCTCGGCGCTCTTATCTCCGTCCCCGTGCCCTTTACTGAGACCTAGGTACCGGAGAATCCAGACCTCAGGAAGTGTCTGCTTCTAGCAGGCGCTTCTGTGCCTTGCCTTACCTTATCGCCCAAACATTGGGCCCAAACTCAGCTGTGAGTGGCTTTGCGGATAGAGCAGCTAATTCAGTCCCACAGGAAAGAACTGGAACCTGCTGCACTCTCAAGTGCATTGACTGTCCCCAGGAGATTTTCACGAGTTCAGAGGATCTGCACTTGTCTGGAAATATTAACTTCCTAGGGCCTCAGGCAAACTGACTCTAGAATGTAGATAATGCTATAAGGCATCTGATCGCATACACAAAGTACTAGATACTAAAATCATGGGTAGAAAATATGTTCTTTAGGACCCTATTCAATTTTGCTTCTCCAGGACCAATTGCCCTCCTATAGGACTTCACGCAAACTATTTCCTCAAAACCATCTTATGTGAAAACATGCAACAAGGAGCACCAACTATGGACATACAGTGAAGAAAAATGACAGTCCTGAAAGTTTGTTTTTAATTGTTGCCCTCAAGAACATTCACTCCCAACCTGCTTAAACACACATACACACACACACACACACACACACACACAAAAGAGACCATGTCTGATCAGATATAATACTGTTCAGACCTAAACTGAATTCTAGGCCTTCAGGAAATTTCAATATCCAGGTCTTCATATTCAGTATGTTTATTGCTGTTAGGAATTTGTGAATGATTTATTTGACAATTTTGGATATTATTTATTTTTTAAATATGGGTTTTCCTTAAAACCCTAGAGGAGATTTTGAATTATATGTTGGTTAGCTTTATGTTACATTACCAGAAGACTATCAAATCTATCTGGGAATTGGCTTTTCAATCAGCAAGTTCAAGAGAACAAATACATTTCAATCCCCCTGCCTATTATTTCTGCCACTTCGTAATGTATATTCAGTATTGTTTATAGTAGTCATGCTGTTAACTGTTTGTGACAAGTTGATTTTTGAATTCTTTAGCAGAGCACTTCTCCAAGTGTTAGAATTGAAGAAAGACTTACATCGGTGGTTTTAAAGTGCTTATGAGGATCTGGTAAAACCTACAGGCTCTCCATATAATGTTTTGGGAGATATTTCCCATTGCTGCTAGGTTAACACCCCTCTATTAAATCATGAAACACCTGCAGTTCTTCAAACTGAAATCATGAAAGATGGTTTTCCCTCAAAGAGTCCAGTTTGCAATTTGACCAGGGGAGCAGTTTGGGTATGAAAGCATAGTTTGTGAAGAAATTAAACTATATTCCCAAGGCTCTAACAAAGCTATGTGAATCATCACTGTTGTGGTTGCTAATTGATGCCTACTCCCCAAATCCTTTTCATTTCTTTTCAGTTTTGCCTCCCCTTTTCTTTGAGAAGATCAGGTCTCTGTCTCTCTCCTCAGACTTCAGGAAAGTATGCCATGGGCAGATTCCAAGCTAGATAGTCCTGGGCATGTGTGCCTTCTGCCCAGGAGAGGAATGCTTCATGCTGCTCATTGCCCAGCAGCACAGTCTACAATGTAAGTCCACACCTTGGAGGACTAGCTGGGATCAGGGAATGGAATCTGCCCAGTATGTTCCCACTGTGTGTCCATCAGTACCTCTCATTTTAACTCAAGAACTACATACAGGCTAAAATAAGAGGGAAAAGGTGGGCCTCAGGTACTAAGTGTGGGATGATGTCCCCTCTCCTGGTAAAGAAATTTGATGTAGACCCTCTCAACTTGGTGACATTCCTAAGGCCTAGAGTCAGTTTTCTCAAAATATGATGCTCCCTCCAATGTGAGACTGCTGGACATGCCTTGGTCCCCAGTCTGCCTGGAAAGCCTGGCCCAGAGGGTGAGAGGGCTCAGAGTAGCTGACTATGGCCCTGCCTACTTTTCCTTCCTCCCACTCTACTCTTTCTACAGAGATCTATGCAAGGGCTGTGATGTCTGAGTCTGGGAAGGACTTTGTACCCTGCAAACCTGACAGAAAACCAGGATATTCCTTGCCAGCTCTCTAGATATTCATCTGAGGAGGGGTATAAGAGCTGGAAGAATCCAGGGGGTTAGGATACTGGATATTGGATCTGGTCCGCAAGTCACACTCACACAGGTGAGCATGAGGCATTCATTTCACATCTGTGGTACTTGCCTCCAATATCACCCCAGTTTGCTAGCCCTGCTAGAAGTCATACCCAGAAGCCATTAAGCCAATTGATTACAGCTCAGATCCAGGAGAGGAAATGAATTACACAAAGCTCTCAAAGACTGTCCAGCTCACAGCTGAACTCCCACACGAGGGTAAAAGGAACCTGAGACCCCTCAGAGAGAAAGTTTTAAACTTGAGAAAGGTAGGTTATAATCATAATGACAGTAGTAGTAGTAGTAGTAGCAGCAGCAGCATTAAAAACAGCTACCATTTACTGAGAAAAGAAAAGCTGAAGAGAGAAAAACGTGAGTCGGGAGTAATGATCCCTGCAGTTGGGAGCCTGGAGTTCCTCTTCCCAGACTACAAAATTATCCATCCTTGGAGAATTTGGCTCTCCCAGGACCAGCTGGGGAAACATTCACTCATTTATCACCTGATGAACCAACTGTAATAATTAGGGTAAGGAACAGACCCAGACGGAAATTGCCGTGTATATTTATAAGAAGCAAAGCTCCCCCCATCCCTGTAAACCTTCATCCAGCTCAGCAAATCGGCCTCTTCTTGCCTCTAAGTTATCCCTTAGAAAGTTCCTTATTCTCCACGGTGAGGCTAGGCAGTGCAATACCCCAGAGAATGAAGTTCCATTCTCTACCTCCCCCAACCCTCACAGCCCCTTCCACAGAGCTCCCAGTGGGAAATTAATAAGCTTAGGAAAAAGTCTCCACCACCGTCTGCTTCATTGGCATCCTCTTGTCTTCCAGTGCGTTTTTCCTTTCACCATGAATTGCCTTTTTTTTTTTTTTTTTTTTACAACTAAGCCTTTGCTGGTGTAGTGCTTTGGAAATAGGATTGGAGGGGGGATGAACCAGGACCTAGAAAGGGAGACAGAAACAAAAATGTGTTTTCATTCTTATAGGGTAATAGTCCTTCTAAGTGAGTAATTCTTAAACACTTCACCTGTCTCCTCTCACAGAAGTTGAGATATCGTGGGCTGCATCTCTCTACCCTGGGAGGAGAAATGGCATTTCCATTCTAACACTCTCTAAGAATCAGAGTTCCTTTCTTACCCTTTCTCCACCCTCTCACTTAGGTCATAAAAGGTACCACCTCGGGAATCATTCATCAACCTCTCTCTAGCCTTCTCTTCCAAAACAATACTGCAGTTGCCTACACATGTATTTTTACCATAACTGCAAGAAGGCTTGCTAAAGTGGAGCAAGGTGAGCATACCTTCACTCTTCATTGTCATCCCTCTAATCTTTTAATAGGAAATAAAATCCCAGGGCAAAAAGCTCCAAATATATGCATAAACCCATTGTTCCATGTGAATTAGATAAAACTATTGACCGAGATGCATTTTTATAGTACTGTTTGAGGCTGAATAAATGCCTCAACCTTTCACTTAGTATCAGTGAATCCACTAAGTAGTAATGCAGAGTGATTTCAAAGTAAGTTTATGTACCATTTTAGCTCATAAATTTCTAGAGAAATAAAAGTAATTTGCAGATTTTCTTTACCTCCCATTAAGATTGTCATTTAGACCATTTATATTACCAAACAAAATGTGTACCACTTAAAATACTAGAAAACCCTCAAAGTAGGAATTTCAAGCTTAATCTTATCCATATTTGGTTTTTTGTTATGTCAGTCAGTTAATACATAAGACAAACAGTTTGTTGGATTCATAAAATATTAGACATTCTTTTATATGGGGATTTTTATCTGAAATCAGAAGGGGAAATCTAATAAGGGGTTAGAAAAGTGAAACTGAGAGGAAACATCATCTGATGGCCAGATTCTCACTACATTTCTCCCCACTTTGCTGTGTGGAATCTTAGCTGTTTTCTAGCTTGAGATTAGAAGGTCAAGCTCTGCTATCCCCATCTTAAGTATCAGAAACATTATTTTATACAAACTGGAGTCTAGGTTTCAGTACCTCAAAGGAGACAAAGTCTAAGTGCCCTCTATATTTAAGAGAGGAAAGGCCAGGGAAAAGAAAACTGCGTTCCATTTAGAGTGTTAGGTTTTCTGAATGTCTGCATTCTGGAGTGGATGCTTTTATGTTTACAATAATGTATTACAATAATGTAAGAGGATTTTTTTAAGTGGCTTGCATGGACCAATGACTTTTCCTGGGAAAGGCAAGTTTCCTGTTCTCTAAATAATAGCAAAAGAAGGCTCTGAGGAGTGTTCTGTTCAACAATCTAATGGAATTAGGTTTATGGACACCGCCCTTCCACACACATGCCTTTGCTGTATCAGGCTATAGTTTCTAAGGTTCTAAAGCTTTCTTATGGCTACTTCTTTATCTTAATTTGCTGTAGTTTATACCTGTGTCTCTTCTGCCCTTTCTTTTTCCTTTTTCTTCTTCCCTGAATTCACTTAAGCATCTGGCCACTATTCTTCACCCCTGTGGGTTATTTTTCAGATGTTTGAGGCAATTCTTTTGACATTTCTAATTTCCCTACCCTCTCTTTAAACAAGTGATTGGGGGAGGGGATGCTTTCTTGTGAGAGAGAGATGAATGGAGCACCTAGTCATAAGACAATTGGTGGTTAAATACAGTTGCAGATTCTTATATGTAGACATGTGAGAGCCCTCAGCATCGAGCCTTGGTCACTCCCAGTCGCCCTTAGCCAAACTATTTAAAAGTGTGCACCTGTGCATAAAAGAAATATGTTAAGTTGAAAGACAACTGCAGTTTAAGAAGCCTTCTTTGAAAAGTCAGCAGCTAACCTGGAAATTAAGGGAGAATGCCCCCCTTCCTCCCTAATATATGGAGATTTTACAACCCTTCTTTCCCCCAGTCCCAGCTTAATCCTAGGCAGCGGGCTCTGTCTGATCAGAAGGAGCTGGAACTTACGGCGGGGGGGGGGGGGGGGGGGGGGGGGGGGGAAAGGAGGGGGCCAGAGCCAGATGAAAAGAAGGGAACAGAGAGAGAGAGAGACCAAGGAGAAGAGAATTCGCTTAGTGGGAAATTCCTGGCACATTTTTTTATTTCTCCTCAGCAAAATCCTTCCCCGGCCTCCTAAGACTACAGGCGCCGGCGAGGGAAGGTGCTCAGTGCCTCGCTCGCCGCCCCACTGGGTTCCCGAGGGAGGTCTCCGAGCTGAGCTGCGAGAGGATCAAACTAACACGGTGCACACCTTTTCCTTTTAAGCTGCTCTTTGCCAACCCCCAATCCACTTACCTTATTTCAACACTGGATAAAAACGAGGCTGTCTCCTCCTTAAGTCATGGTTCTGCTTTGTCCCCTTTAGCCGGCTACACAATCCGATTTATCCTAAAGCTAACAGATTGCCCTCTTCAGTGTAATGGTGGTGTGGGTGGGGCTGAGGGAGTGGGGGCGTCTATACCATTCAAACATCTTTCTTCTCTTAGGAGTAGAGAACTGAACAGCGAAAAAGAATCCCGAGATCTCCTGAAGAAAATACGTTGCGGCCGTTACGGAAGGAGTCAACTTTCAGGCTGTTAAAGACCTCAAGTCATTAGTATCAGCTGCTGCACTAAAGGGGCAGGCCAGCGCCTCTGAGTGGCTTAGCGCACAAACGAGGCTCCCGAGACCGCCGCGGCAACTCCATCCACTCTCCCACCACCGGCCGACGGGAAAAGCTCTCCGGAGCCCATCACGGTAATAATTTTTACTTTGACTCACCCTTCTTCCCTACTCCCGGAGGTCTGAGAATACGGGCCGCCCCGTACCCTGGGACCCCTCCGGGACTACACAGAACGCGCCAGGCAGAGGGCGGAGGAGCAGGAACAGCTTGAGTCCAGCAACCCGGGTTTTCCCCACTCATCTCCCCTTCATCCCGGCCCCTGTTCAGGTACTTGTGTCCTGGGACCAGAAAACCCCTGTAAATCTCCTCCCGAGGTCTGGCGGCGTCCCCACTCCATCCTCCCTTACCCCTTCTCTGGGTCCACGGAAAGGCTGAGCCAAGTTCTCACGAAAGCGCATCCTTTCTCGATCTTGCTCGGAAGGGCTTGGTAGTGTAAGCGCTCCAGGAGCGAGCTGGAGCCGGTTTATCACCCCCAGGCAACTAGCTGCGCAAATCAGCGGCAGCTCAATGGCCAGAGAATCCCTCGGGGCTAATCCGCACCCCACCACCCCCCCCCTCCCCTTCACAGAACTCAGACTCGGAAATGCGCTCCGGGTCCGTGCGCGCGCTGGGTGGCCAGCTCTCTGCCGGAGGTTCTCCAAGTGCCAAGCGAAAACGGAAAAAGGCCATCTCCAGTTCTTTTGGTACTTCCCTTTCCGACCCCAAAACTGATTTTCTCCTCCTTACAGTCCCAGAGGGTCGAAGCTTTAGGAAAAAGCGGGTGGGGCGGCGCTCAGAGAGGCGTTGCCAGTTGGGGAAGGCACTCGGGACCTGCCGGGCGCAGCCAGGCCGGAGAGACCGCTTCCAAGCAGGCAGCGCCGGAGGGAGCGCCCAGCCTAGCAAAGAGTTAAAGGGAGGGGACGTGGGCTGTCACGCGTCATTGGGCAGATTATGTGCAGCAAACAAAAAGTGTGTGTCTGCGTGCCAGTCAGTCACTGCATCGGGTCCATCTGTACAACTCTCTCCGCTTTCTCTCTCTCTCCCTCTCTCTCCTCTTACTCTCTGCTTATCTCTCTCTCCCCATCTCTCCATCTCTCTCTCCTCTCTTAGGCAGAGCCTACAAGACAGCAACACCAACACCTCTTGACATGGAAATACAGTGATACAATAGGCAAAAGAAGCACTCGATTGCATCTCCTGATTTCAGGTGGCCTTATTTGGGCAATTCGATCCTGATCTTATTCCTGGTAAGTCTGTTTGCATTGGTGTGAGAGGGTGACGGGAGGAAGGCAGGTTTTGTGGGGAGAGTGGAAAATTTTGTCCTTCGTCTCCTCATTATCTAGAAGAGGGGGGAAAATAATTGTTGAGGGGATCTCTACTGCCGATAAGATTATACAAAGGGAGGAGCGGATGGGGAGCACTTTCCCGGAGCAGCAAGCGACTGGGGAGCGCGCGGCCGCCAGACAATGCCTGCCTAGAGGGGCGGGCGAGCGGCGGGCGGCGGCGTGGGCTTTCCAGGAGCCCGCCGGCTCCGGCGAGGATGCCCCGGCGGATGAGAATCCCGGGCCTAGAGGAGGATCAGAGCTAGGAAAGGTCGGGTGGCAAAGGCGACCGCGCTCGGGCGGAAGTGTCCAGGTTCTCGCCCAGCGGTTATTGTGACCGACCGGCTGCAGGCTCGTGGCGGCCGCTGCGGCGACGCGGACCCCTATTAGCGCGGCGTAGCGAGGATCTTTTCACCGTATTGTTAGGTAGAACTGCATTTTAATGATTGCGTCCCTGCTGTTGCCCGAAGTGACGGGGCGACCTCCCGGCACAATGAAGCGCTTGTGTGAAAGAGACTTTTAAAAGGAACGGAGAAATTGGGGTATAAAACGCTGAATTGAGGAAATTGAAAAGGAGAGAATAGGATTCCGTTGAAAAGAAGACGAGAGGTTCTGAAGGGTTTTTTTTTTAATGTATTTAAATTTGCAATTGGAGATCGGAAAGACTACCTTGTGTGGAGCAGAAATGTCCAGGGATAGGTGCTGCAGCATAATAAAGTAAGTTTCTACCTTATGGATATTTTCTCTTATTTCTCTCTGGCAGATACAGCCGAATTCTTGACATTTAGGGGATGTAGCAGAGTGAATGAGAAAAGAAGCTGATCAAAGTTTCATGCTCTATTAGCTGGAAAGAAAAAAAAGCGCACCACCTTGTAATCACATTTGCAAGATTAATTGGTTAATAGACATTAAGATAAAAATGGACATCACTAATATTATTCCATAATGAACAGCTTCTCAAGAAAATAATTAGGTCTACTCTTCCCTGCTACTTAAATTTTACAAAACATACGTAAATTACTGCCTATTGGGACATTTTTGGGGAAAAGTCAATTGGGGGGAATCTTTTAATCAGTCAGAAAGAGTAAACAAGGCACTTAGCTCAAAGCCAGTTTAAAATTTACATACGTGCTTTGTTTTTTAAAAATGATAAGTCTTGGGAGGGGGTGTCCAGTGGCCAAGGAAGGAAGATGTCTCTTTATGACAGCTTAATAGAGAGCCCTCCATCGGGCATTACTTTCTAAATTGCTGAGGATTAAACATCTGGAGAGCCCACGGAGGTCGACTCAAGTGGGGCTGCCCGCTTTTGCCCAGACAGGGTCATACCTAGGGGAGCGAGAATTCACCAGTCATTACACACGCGGTATTCCACACAGGCGACACTTCAGGCCTGCCCTGTACCTGCTCACTTCATGAGGCACATGCATCTCAGTCCACCCCCTTGTATAACAAGGTAACTGGGATTCACCCTCATCCATAAATAAGCATGTCGAGAAAGAAATAATTACCTCTGCTTGCTGCTTTTAATTAAAGCCTCGGAGGGACAGTGTTGGATTATGGTAATGAGCAGACATACGTCCCCTCTTGTAGGCTGCAGAGAAAGGTTAGCTGACACGGAATCAGTAGCCCTGACACTCCACTGGAAATCCATTCGCCATGCTCGGCTGTCTCCGCCTGCTCGCTAATGCTGCTCCCCTCTTTGGAAGAAAAAAAAATCAGCTCCCGGGCACCCAGTTCAACACAGAAGACGAGAGAAGAGGAGCTTTCTCCCTAGGGTTAGAGTTTCTTTCAGTCAGAAAAGTCTATAGGCTAGTAAGAAAAAAAAATCCTATTGTTCTCCCCTAACCTCACCCCCTAAATCCTGCCCCATCCTTCCCCAAGGTAATGCAAAAATGATCTTGTCTCTCCTAGTCTGATGCTTTCTCCCAAGCAGCCAGTCCGCTCTGAGCTCCTACTCAGATAATAAATAAATATTCCAATTTTTTTTTATGGAAAGGAAAGTACTCCTTAATTGACATCTTGAAAATATGCCAGATTTAATTTGTCACTGGTTTTATTTCTGAAATAAGAGCTATGCAAAAATCAGGCAAATTCAAGAAAAATCTCTCCAGTAGTTTAAATGTTCTGCCTGGATTCATAGAGGCAAAAGGAGTCATGTAACTCACTTCGTTGTCCTGTGTATCTATCTGCAGTGATGGAGGATTCCAGCATCCAGCGAGGCATCTGGGATGGAGATGCTAAGGCTGTCCAACAATGTCTGACAGATATTTTTACCAGCGTGTACACCACCTGCGACATCCCTGAGAATGCTATATTCGGTCCCTGCGTCCTGAGCCATACTTCCCTGTACGACAGCATAGCTTTTATAGCCCTCAAGTCCACTGACAAGAGAACAGTCCCTTATATCTTCCGGGTAAGTATTGGCCGATTTTGCATAGGGTATGAAGGTAATGTCCTGTTGAAAATGGACTAAGACCATTCCAATGACAAGGTGAGACAACTTCTGAATGTAGAAAATGGAATAATACAAGCCATCTTGTTTTGCACACTAAAAACTGGACAAGGAAAATACAGATCAAATTATTGTCAATTGATTTTCTGGAATCAAATGACAAAATTTGATTTGGAATGCCAGCTATGTCTAAATCAGTGCCTCAGTTCTGGGCTTTCCTGGTGATGAACACCACTTTCTTAAGTCTTTGGGAGGTTTTACTAGGGTTGAGGCTATTTGCATCCTAAGTACTTTCTGTAAGTACTTTTATTATAAGTATTGGGTGCATTTGCCTTCCAACCTAGGAGGCCTCCTGTTCCCCTAAATTTTACTCCTGGTAGACCTAGCTAGTGCCCAGAGTTTGTACTTAAATAAAAATGTTAATCATTTGACAATAAAACATCATTAAATCCACCTTAGAGTTTGAAGATGTCTTCTCCCTTCATATTCTTTCTTTACAAAGAAAAACTATTAATTGTTTAAGCCAAAATTAAGAAGATGAGTGAATGCCACAGAATAATTTCTAAGATCTAAGCTTGCTTTTTATTTCCAAAACAAACAAAATTCCCACACTTCTGTAATGTGGGATAATTTAGAAGTAGATTCTCCAGAGGTTAACACTAATTTGAATTGTAAGAAGAAATTTCCTCATTTAATGTTCAACCAACATATGTAAAAGACCGTATGTTAAATAATCTATAGGATTGATGCAGCTTTTCAAAGAATGGTTATCTTGCCTGCTGCTTACAAACATGAGGATGTGTGCCAACTTGGGGGAAGTTTTGGAAGCTTGATCTCAGATAATTTTTTGGAAAAGAATAACGCGGAGGAAATGGCCCTGGTTCCTCTGGCTTCATTCTCTCACCAGAGTCTCCCTCCCCCACCCCCTTCCTTGTATTCTTTCTTTTTCCTAAACTGTAGGTAGACACCTCAGCGGCAAATGGTTCCTCAGAAGGTCTCATGTGGCTGCGTCTGGTCCAATCAGCCAGAGATAAGGAAGAGCAGAACCTTGAAGCCTATATAAAAAATGGACAGCTGTTTTACCGCTCTCTCCGCAGGATTGCCAAAGACGAGGAGTTACTAGTTTGGTACGGGAAAGAACTGACTGAGTTACTCTTGCTCTGCCCCTCTAGATCCCACAGCAAAATGAATGGTAGGTTGGCTCGCGACCTGCGTGTGGGCCCTTAGGTAGCGGGGGAGCGACGCAGGGAGCGGCGGGGGCTCGCCCTGGCGCATCGGCGCGCCTGTCCTCCCTCTGGGCGTCTCACAGCAAGCTTCTGAGATGTAGCCCGGAACGAAGCTGGGACAGATAGATGAGGATAAATCGGGGACACTTGGCTTAATTACTGCACTCCCTCCAAATCAGGAGGGAAAGTTAGATCAGGCCGAACAGAATATTCTTTTCTCAGGCACTCAGGCCCTGAGAGATGAAGGTGGATTTGTGAAGGGGGTGATGGCAAACTGGCCTGGAAACGATGCTGAGTAATCATGTGGTATGCGTGTGTGTGGGTGCGCGCACGCGTGTGTGTGTGTGCTTGTGTGTGTGATGTTTGCTCACTAAGCAGGGTCGTCCCCTTACACATGCCTGGAATGCAGCCAACGTTTCCAGTTTGAGTTCCCCTATGTGGCGCATCTGCGCTTCCGCTGCCCCAAGAGACTTCACAGCGCAGATATGAGCCCCCAAGACGAGCAAGGCGGCGGCGTGGGTACCAAGGATCACGGGGGCGGCGGCGGTGGCAAGGACCAGCAGCAGCAGCAACAGGAGGCACCCTTGGGTCCGGGCCCCAAGTTCTGCAAAGCCGGCCCCATCCACCACTACCCGGCCCCCTCCCCCGAGGGCAGTACCCCGCCTGCGGCTGGCGGCGGCAACAGCGCGAAGCCATCCACGAACTTTCACAACCTGGCCCGGGAGCTGGAGAACTCCGGGGGAGGCAGCAGCTGCTCCCCGGTGCGGAGCCTCGGCGGCGGCCCGGGCGGCGGCGGCCACCAGGAGGCGGAGCTGAGTCCCGACGGCAACGCCGGCGGCGGCGGCAAAGGGAAGAGGAAGTTTCCGGACGAGGCGGCGGAGGGCGGCGGCGGCGGCGGCGCGGGGCTGCTGGGGGGCCGGGGCCGCTTCGCGGAGCGGCCCCTGCCCGCCTCCAAGGAGGACCTGGTGTGCACCCCGCAGCAGTACCGCGCCTCGGGCAGCTACTTCGGCCTGGAAGAGAACGGCCGCCTCTTCGCGCCGCCCAGCCCCGAGACCGGCGAGGCCAAGCGCAGCGCCTTCGTGGAGGTCAAGAAGGCGGCCCGAGCGGCCGGGCTGCAGGAGGAGGCCGCCGCCGACGGCGGGGGCGCGGCCACCGAGGACCAGGATGCGGGCGGCGGCGGCGGCTCCTCCACGCCAGTAGCCGCGTCGCCGGCAGGCGCCGAGAAGCTGCTTGCCCCGCGGCCTGGGGGCCCGCTGCCCGGCCGGCTGGAGAGCGGCAGCCCGGCGCGGAGCAGCGCCTTCACCTCGGTGCCGCAGCTGGGCGGCGGGGGCGGCGGCGGCGCGGGGGCCGGCGGGGGTGCGGGGGCCACGGGCGGGGCGGGCGGCGGCCAGGGCGCGGCGGCGGACGAGCGCAAGAGCGCCTTCTCGCAGCCGGCGCGCTCCTTCGCGCAGCTGTCCCCGCTCGTGCTGGGCCAGAAGCTGAGCGCGCTCGAGCCGTGCCACCCCGGCGACGGCGTGGGCCCCACCAGACTTTACCCCGCCGCCGGCGACCCTCTGGCCGTGAAGCTCCAGGGCGCCGCGGATCTGAACGGAGGCTGCGGGGCCCTGCCGAGCGGCGGCGGCGGCGGCGGCCTGCCCAAGCAGAGCCCCTTCCTCTACGCCACCGCCTTCTGGCCCAAGAGCTCCGCGGCGGCGGCGGCGGCGGCGGCGGCGGCAGCCGGGCCCCTGCAGCTGCAGCTGCCCTCGGCGCTCACGCTGCTGCCGCCCTCCTTCACCTCGCTGTGTCTGCCCGCGCAGAACTGGTGCGCCAAGTGCAATGCCTCCTTCCGCATGACCTCCGACCTGGTGTACCACATGAGGTCGCACCACAAAAAGGAGTACGCCATGGAGCCCTTGGTGAAGCGGCGGCGGGAGGAAAAACTCAAGTGCCCCATTTGCAACGAGTCCTTCAGGGAACGCCACCACCTCTCCAGGCACATGACCTCGCATAACTGACACGGAAAGGACCCCAGCTTTCCACGCGCGCGCACGCACAGTCAAGCCACCTGCAGGAATAAACATGCGAGGACATCCACCACCTCCTTGTTACTGAAACTTTGCACCCCAGAGACAGATAGACACACTCGCACACGTGCTTCCCCCCCAGCCTCCTCATTCAAATGTTTACCGGAGACCTACACACACACACACATACACACGCACGCACACACGAGACAGGATGGTGGATTTTCGATTGAGTGGGTTGTTTGAGGGGTTTTCTTTTGAATGCACGCATTTTCACTTTCCCAAAAACAAAGGTACATTTTTAAAAATGTCATATATTGCAACATATTGATGCATTTGTCATACGTTTCTACTTAAATTATTAAGCACTTACGGTTTAGATGTAATAATTATATGTAAGGGCAAAATTTATTTTAGATATAAAGTAAAGGTGGAGCCTGAGATGCTTTCTGCATTTCTCGATGACGGTTTGTGTTCTTACAAAAATAAACAAAACTAATAAAAAGGGGGTCACCATTCAATTTAAGTTTCCAGGGGAAAGTGCATGTATCATGAAATGATTATGGACTTCAATGAAGAATGTCATCAGTATGTAAATATGTATTTCCTTTTAATACAAAGTGTAATTTTGTGCCAGTGAAATGGAGTCTGAATAGTTATGTGTTTCTTTTATCCCTGGAAAGATTTATTAAACTTTATAGATTATCCCGGTATGTTGGATGCTTTGACAATAAATGACTATTTTCTTCAAAGCAATTATTTGGAAAGTGTTTCTCAATATTTTGTGTAGCTAAGAGCTACACTTGAGTAGGTACCATCTATTTTCATTGAGTCCCTGAAGAGAAGAAGGAGCAGAAGAGAGGGATGGTAAATGCCGCTCCACTTGCATTTATTTACTCTAAGCCAATTTGAGCCTAAAAGTGAGAAAACAAGGTTTGATTATTATTTGGAAAATCTTTAGCAGGAGAGTGTTGGGTTTCTTGATGGAAGGACAAATCATTTAGACAAAGATGCCTTCCATGAAGCTAACCTGTCACTGGGATGTTAGCATTTATTCAGCAGCAGAATAACTACCACCTTCACAAGTGGCCAGAGACAATTTTTAGGCCTGGATAAGGGAGATCAGATGAAAAGTTCACGTTAGGTTCTGCTAGTGAGGCCTACATGAGAGTATCTTGTGCTCTAGAAGCCTTCAGCATTCTGTCCTTATCCATTAAGAGACCCTATGGAGTTTCTTTAGAAAGCAAGGAGAAATGGCCATGGTAGTCTATGTTGCAGGGCCCAGCTTCTCTTCTAAAGGTTTGGGCAGCTGCACAGCCTCCGGAAAAAAACTAATCCTGGAGCATTACATCACAGAAGAACCTGATAACTTTCCTCCTCTCCCTGCCCTTCCTCTTATGAAAAGTTCCTCTGTACTCCATATCCTGATGACAGATTTTAGTGAAATAAAGTGTACATAGATAAGTGTATGTGGTATGTCCAGCAACCCTTAGATGCAAAACCAAATGAATGATGATCTTAGGTCTTAGGATAGTGTGCACTTAATCCATGGGCATCTTCAGAGTCATTCTATGGATGCTTTTGTAGTGACACTACACTGGTTTGTCTATCACAGAGGTGGTCTTTCCCATTTTTTCCTCCTTCCCTCACATCTTGACAACCCTCCCCTATGTCAGGAGGAGGACACTTGTGGAAGGGTATGAAATGGGAAACTTGCACAAAGTCTGTTTGCAGGCTTTCAACGGTTTTCCCTAAAAGGATTTTAAGGCCTCCATCATCTTAGTTGACTATGGAACTGAGTTATGATTAGGGCAGGGAGCAGGTAGAGACCAGGAGTAGGGCAAAGAGATGTGAACCAGGTTGGTGAAAAAGCAGGTTGATTTTCTTAAGATCATCCGAGTGCTTTTTTGTGCGACACATCTGTGAGGCCTGCTCTGGGTTTTCCTAGGCAACAGTTGGATGATCTGAAACACAAAACCCCAAGAGAGTGTGAGGAAAAGAACAGTCCAAAATCCCAGCTCTAACCCTGTTTTCATGACCACTAGGAGTCTGCATCATCATTGGCATCATATGATTTACCTGCATCTTGGATTCCTCATTTGCACAATAAGTAAGGCAGGGTTGGCCATCTGTAAAGTACTTCTAGCACTGGGGAATTGTTTTTTCTAATGGCTTAATGAGGCTTCAATTAAATCTAAAGGGTGCTTTCTAGAGAAAAGACCAAGATTGGTTGGAAGCAAATTTGATGGCAAGAAGTGAGAAAGATATTTGGAGGCAAACGGAAGATGGGCCTTAAGAGATCCTTAGATGACAATGCCTGAGAGGCTGACTAAATGGTCTATGCCTGGTACTCTAGCAGATCTTTGGAGCAAAAGTTTCTTTAAGACAAACCATCTCAGGTTGTCTGGGGCCTTACTTTCAAAAAAACTTGAATGCCCCTTCCTTTTTGCCCAATCCTCCGGAATCTCCTTTTCACTATGGTGACTTCATTACCTGTTGGGGATTCAGAGATGAACTTAGGTCCAGAAAAAGGTAAGCAAATACTGCTTTCTGAAAACAGCTTCCTCATAGTCTGGAATCATATTTTTTGAGGGATACGTGTACATATTCAGTGAGCTTCCCCTGTGTTTCCTTTTGTATGGTCATTAACTTAATCACACAATCGGGAAGAAAGCCGAGCCTTGGCTGAGCCACTGCCCGGTCGATCCAGGTAGGTGTGTTCGTGGCAGACACTTCAGGGCTGGGCGGCTATGCTGCCAAATCTGCCCACAAGACCTTTTGGCGACAAGGGGTACGGGAAGGGTGCCCAGAGCTAGTTTTGCCTTCAGCCAAGGCAAACTGAGAAATATTTTATTTTAATACTGCATTTCAAGCTTTCGGATGTATCTTAACTCTCTCCGTGTCTGAACTTTCTCACAAGAGAGTTTCTAAGATTCCATAACCTCACCCATCTGCCGAGCCAGCTGAGGTCGCTGGCTGAGGCCATGGGCGTAAATGTCTGCACACAGCTGCGGAGGAAACAAGGTCACAGGGTCATGCAGGCTTGGCGCTGCGCTGGTCGCATGAAGTCCGGGCAGGTGGCCTGAGCTTAGAATGCCAAGACCGCAGGTCCTAGAGACTGGGGAAAAGGAAAACCAACTGGTTGCTGCACCAGCGTTCGTTGGGTCCCAGTCGGGGGCAGAATGCCTGGGTTTGACCCTGCGCCTAGCGCCTCCAAGAGTGCTCTCTGAGCAGCTCCGGAATCCCTCTCCGCATACGGCGTCTGCCGGAGGGGGCAGGGGGGACGCTTGTATTTCCCGGGATGTGTTTGTAGGTTGTAGCGTGCGTCCACAGGCGTGAGGGAACCAGAGGGCCCGGGAAAGGACACGCGCACATCTCTGCACCAGTTCACAGGCGCTGGAGAGCCGAGACCGAAACTGGACCCATCCGGGCAAAGTTCCCAAGGTCCTGGGCCGCTCCCAGTCTCTGCGGCCCTCCGAGGCTCAGAGTCCGGCGTGTTGCAGTCGCAGCTGCGCGCCGGCCGCTCGCAAGCACAGATGTACCTCCGCGGTCGCGCGCCGAGGTAGGCGGGGTGGGGTGTGGGGACACGTGTCTGGCTGGGGTTCCGCATTTCCCACCTTCTCCTCTGGTCTCTGAACCACGGAGCGCAGCTGCTTCCTGTCCTCTAAAAGTTTCACTTCCCCGCGCCTTACCTCCTTAGGCGCCCTGCCCAGGGAGCGTGACCCTGAGCCGGGAAACCTTGGGACCAGTCATACCCAGAAAACTGTCCAGGAAGCGCGCCTCTCCCTTCCAATTGCGGGGGCTGATCCCCAAAGTGGCCTCGCCCCGGGGGTCAGGGGCTTCCGGTCCCTTTCTCCATCCACTATCCGGCCAGACTTCCGTCCGCCCGCCCTCCAGGACGGGGCTGCGCATCCAGGTGGAGCAGCCGCCCGGGTCTGCAGGGGCCCAGGGCAGGTGCGCCAGGGGAGGCGCAGACGGCCTCCTCCAGCTGCAGCCCTCAGCGCCCGCCCGAGCGGAGACGCGGCCCCAGCGGACCATCGCGGACCCATCGAGCGCGGGGCGAGCACGGCAGGCAAGGATCCGCTTGGTTTTAGCAGGGGAGGTTTTAGATTGTCTTTCTGTTTTCTCCTCTTACCCAATCCCATGTTCTGGAATCAGTTTGGCTCATTCCATGGTATCTCCAGTTTCCCCTTCGCTCAATCTCTCCTCACTTTCACATTCTTTTCACGGAAAAGTCTCTTAAGCACTTATGGAGATTTGAGAGCATTCCTGGAGTCTTATGAGGAAACCCCCCTGGATGACTCTGCCATCCAGGCAACCAACTCCTGTGGGGGTCGCACTAGCCCAACAGGAGGCTGCATTGTCATTTACTGGGCATTGCTGACTACTCTACACCCAATCTTAGACTCAAAGAGATGAGCAAGTGCCAGTGCCCCCACAAACAGACACACACTCACATACACACATGCACAGCCACCTCTTGAACAGTTCCTCCCAGGAGAGGAAGCAGCTGGCCTGGCTTTTGAACTGATAGGCTTTTGGCCTTGCTTGGAAATGTCCATGTCTTCCTCTGAAGGTGCAAAAGTACCTCCAAGGGGTGTAGAAAATTTAGCCTGTCCAGAAGCTGAACTGGGAATGGAGTGAGAAGTTGGGCCACCTCCTTTTCCTCTTCCAAATGCATTTTGGTTGACAGGCGGGTCATGAGGCCTAGAACGTTTGAGGCTGAAACATGTGTCCTAGACTGGCAGGCCTTGCATCACTTCTGGCTTTGTAATCTGGCTGGGCAGGGAGAAGGGATGCTCTCTGACTCTCCGCTTCACAGACTGTATTCCTAAGGCAACTTTTGCTTCTCTTACTTTAAATCAGGACTTAAAACTTTTTAGAAGAATATCTATTCTCCAGGAGTTGTGGATGAGGAAAATGAAGAAAAAGCTCTTTAAAAAAAATTTTTTTTTTAATCTCTAGGGTTAGAGGTCTGGTAAAGTGTCCTACTTGAATACAGAACCTGGTTATGCTAATTATTATTCACTTATCCCTTTTCCAGTTGCGTGTATGTGTGCTGGAATATATATATGTGCATGTTATATATGGCACATATATACACAGATATATTTGTATATATACAAAGGTACATAGCCATTTTAGTACACACACACACACAGGCACACAACTGGGAGGCACTATTCTAAGTACGTTTCGTAAGTTGATTTGGTTTAATTCTCACAACCTACCCAAGAAGAAGCCTACTAGGTGTCCCACGCCATCATGTTTTAGGATTGTGTGGTTAGTATGGCTGTCATCTCGGAACAGAAAGATGACTTATAATACAGTGTAGTGGAAAGAACAGTGGCTCTTAAGTCAGAAGGCCTGCTCCAAATTTTGTGGCCTTTCCATCTATGTGTCTCAGTTTACTTTATTTGAACTGGGAATAATACCACCTGTCGGCTCATCACACAGCTGTGTCTTGAACAGCAAATAAAATCATTCATGTAGAAGCTTTTCATATTATGATACATGATTGACTTCCCTGTTGGTGAAAGAGATGCTTTCAGCCTCAACGTACTTTCCTCAGATAGTCAGATGCTCTAGTACCTTTATAAGAAATCATTTGTGGTCTTGACTTCCTTTAATGATCTTTGCTCATTTTTAAGGAGAGGCAGGCATAACAACTGGTTTGATTTTTGTGAGTGTGTATTCAACTACTTGGTATTTCTTCCTTGTGTCCCAAAATTACAGAAGGGTCACTGAAAAAAATATTCAAGAAATAAAATCAAGCAGGACTATAGGACCGTTCAGATATATGTTGTTTATTTGACTTAGCTATAATAATCCTAAATTATAAGTACAGTGTTTTTCCAGTACTTAAAAATGGTAAGCCAGCGTAAGAGTAAAACTGAAAAGGGCTTTAAGAGGGGTCCTAGTTTAAAATTGCCCTGCTGTAGAAAAGATGGTCAAAATGCAGAAGAGTAGCCCATTTCTCTTCCTGGGTACCATGTAACAAATGGCACCTTGCTTAGAAAGCCATGCTGTCCTCAGTGCTTCATGAGGACAACTCTAGGTCTGCAGATCATAGCAATCCATGAATGATACTCATCCATCTGTTAATATCATCAGAAGGGACCCCTGACTTCACCTCAATTTTTTTAGTGTTTTTAAATGGAACTTGAGTTATAATGCATTATTTTATCATACATTTCCCCTCTTTTAAAATGGAGATTTGATGAATGCATACAATATCTTCTTCTTTTTCCCAAATTCTAGAGGGAGTAAGATCCTTCGTTAGCCAAGGACAGGAAGGAGATTTGGGAAAAAAAAAAAAATCATGGGACAAAAGTAACTATCTCTATCAATTCTTTGTCCCTTCATTTCTCTTCAGATGGCAGCCACCAATTCCAAATTCCTCTCATCCCCTTTTTCTTTTGCATTTGCTCTAGAGAAAAGCAGGACTGTGGGTTTCAAGGGGAGAAATCCGGAAATCAGCCCCACCCTTGACCAGGAGCCCAGAGCACACTTGCTGCGGGGGTTGAAATCTGGAAAAACTGTGGCATGATTACACTTTTCTCTGGGGATTCATCTCTGGATGGGCGTGCCGGTGTTACTCCATCGCCTGTAGAACTCAAAGTAGTTTTTTCTGTGTTTAGTTACTTTTTTGTGAAGTGTGAAACTCTTTTTTAAAAAGCATTTGATGACTTTTCTCCCAGACAAACAAATGAATTAAGATCTGTTTTCGCCTCTGGCAAGATTTCGTTGGGTCTTTGAGAAAGACAAACATAGCCAAACAGCGACACCCAGCCCAGAAAACGATGCAAACCATGCAGTTAGAAAAATCTCCGTACCCATAGGCTTCTCTATGCTCAGGGGTCCAGTGTAGGAGCCAAATGTGGGTGGAGGAAAGAAAATAAAGGCAATATTACTGCAGGGTCCCTCCTAGAAAGAGGGGTAAATAGACTGCTCCATTCAAATGCTTTTGAAGAGAGTGCAAGTTAAACCATTTACTTTGAGCAGGGCTGGATGGAGGTAGACAGCTCACCTTCATGGGCGCTCCGAGTTCCATCTCAGAACCCCTCATCTTCAGTTGCCACCTGCCTTCAGGCCCTGATCTCCCTTTGTCTTTTCCCCTCCAGCAAGGTTGTGCTATACAAAATTCCCATTGGTATGAATAAATATCGAGAGAAAATTCACGTTTGAGTTTACATGAAAGTATTTTTTCCTCTAGTTGCTTTTTTGGGCTTCATTTCTATTTTTGGAACAGCGTAAGGAAAGATGAGGCATTGATATGCAGAGGTACCTCTCCTCCTGGGAGATAATGCCTAAAACTACTTCCAAATCAGAACTCTTTGATTTTGAGGCCACATTTGAGGCCGTTTGTTAAGCCTCCAAACATGCCTAAACTTAAAACCAGGAAGATGTTGAGAAAACCTACCTTTCAAAAATTTAATTCTATGCATAGTAAAGATAATAGCATGGTAAAACAAGTTTCATCAAGTTACATGATTGCCAGCAGCTCACATCTGTATTTCCTAAATCCTTTAAATATTCCAAATAAGTTTATTTTGGTATTAAGCCAATTTTCTAACAAACAGCTCAGAAATAGGGACGTGGGATTTCTGATAACACAAATTTCTCTCTTCTCTGGGATGATGGTTTTCCTTTGAGTACATTTCAGGAGAAGAAATCTAAAGTTTAATGTGCACAGTTTCTGAGTCCCTGGCATATCAGCTCTTTATTGCAGCCTGTTCAGAGACCCAGGAGCATGGTCAGCTGGAAAATCAGATATTGAAAAGAGAGGACCTCTGATAATGACTTCACAATTTCATTGACTCAATAAGGAAACAACTCCCAAAGAAGATAATTTCCCCAAGACTCCCCTTTCAGAAATTTTCATTAGAAATGATAGATACTAAGAGCTCACAGAGCAGAGGAAAAGTAATAATATCTACAGGACATTATAGAGCCTAGAGGAAGAGGTCTCTTTAAAGCAGCTGGGTAGCTGTTAAAAATGCAGATTCCCAGATGCACCTCCAGAAAGTGGGTTGATCTCATGAGGGATCCAGAATCTTGCATTTTAAGTAATCATCCTAGGTGATTCTGGAGCAGGTGGTTCTTGATCCACACTGAGAAACACTGTGAAGTGTTTGTAACAGTAACCAGTCCTATGGAAACTTAAATTAAAATGCATGAGCGCCTGGGTCTGAAATAGAGGTTAAAATGAATTATAGTGTTATAATGTACATTAAAATTTTTAGAAATCTTCAGTAATGTTCTATCTTTGCTTTAGGTCAATTTTCAATTTCTAGTGATTTGTAACATGTGAACATTTTGCTCTTTCTTTCCCACTCTATGGAAAAATTTTAAATGTTCATGGATCATCACCCCCTGAGGAGTTTGCTTTTTATGTTTTGGATTTTGATACATTAGGTTTTCTAAAATTGTGTCACAACTTACTGGTATATGTGTGTTCATGGCCTTCACCAACTCAGGCTCCGAGGCTGAGCTCCCAAGAACTCTTCTCACCCTTGGTGTTTGAATGGATAATAGCAGCAGAACTGAAAATCTCTTGAGCTACCAGTTTGCTCCCTGTTCCAGTTCACCAATCAACCACTGATGCTTCTCTGCCAGCCTATGCCTGCACAGAGGCTGCCACTTTCTGATGGTGTGTGCTTCTAAGCCACCGGCTCCTGCCGCAGAAGCTGCTGGTGCCGGGAAACAGGCTCCTCCATTGGCTTCATCTCCCTGAATTTGCTGACTCATTACGACAGTCTCCTTCCGCCTAGGACTCAGGCCTGAATCTGAGGAGGTGGGGCCAGGAGAGCCTGGCAGCACCAGGTGTCATGCAGTGTTCACGATAACCCATCAGTCCTGATGTTGCCCATTATCCCTGAACACGATAAGGGCTCCTGGAATGCATTTTTTAAATGTAACCATAGGTAGAATAATCCTGCCCTACTAGGCTTCTAGATTTGTTAGGACATGCCTGAATTCAAGGGTAGATGCAGTCTTATCCTGGGGCCCGAGCTACAAGATCATTTTAAAGTCCACACAGTTCTTTATTAGCACAGAGAATCCTGCCAAAAAATTAGACTAGATTTCAGGAGATCTGACATCTAATCTCCTTCCCACTCTGCCGTTCCCCAGCAGTGTGACCTTGGATGAACTGAGGTTCTCCAAACCTCAGTCTCCTCACCAGTAAAATGAGAGAGTTAGACCACATCAGTGCTTCTCAGACTTTTGGGTTCCTAAGACTCACTAGGACATTTGATGAATGGACTCAGTGCCATTTCGGGAGATTCCAAATGAAGGTGGCAGTGGCCTGTTTCTAGGAATTTGCATTTTAATAAGCCCTCTGGGCAATTCTTTAACCTCCTTTGGGAAATATTTGTCAGGATCAGTGGTTGTCCACTCTGGTCTCATATTAGAAACACTTGGAAAGTTTTAAAAAATATTCATGACTAGTCCCCCTCCAAATTAATTCATCAGAATATCTGGGTATGGGACCAGGCGTTGGTGTGCTTTAAAAGTTCTTTTGTGCAGCAAGGATAGATAATCAATGGATTAGATAACCTCTGGAACTCTGACTTCCAATGTAGGATTCTTGGTTCTTTACCTCAGTCCTTCAGTTTAGAAATATAGGGCACTCTGTGTAGACAGATCTACTAGAGGTTATGGGCTGAATTGTGTTCCCCTCAAATTCATATGTTAAAGTCCAAACCCCTACTCCCTCAGAATGTGACTGTATCTGGAGACCTTTAAATAGGTAATTAAGGTAAAATAAGGCTGTATGGGTGGGTATCTAATGTGACTGGTGTCCTTATAAGAAGAGGTTAGGACACACGTAGCAAGAGGGACAACTGTAAGAGGACACAAGGAAAAGGCGGCCATTTGTGAGCCTAGGAGAGAAGCCTTAGAAGAAACCAGCCTTGCCAATCTTAATCTTGTACTTTTAGCCTCTAGAATTGTGAGAAAATAGATTTCTGTTGTTTCAGTCCCCCAGTTTGTGATTTTTTCTTATGGCAGCCCTAATACATTAGTCAAATAGTTTACTGAAATCTATCTGACTTCAAAGAAAATAGTGTTTGTCTTATTATTAGTTCAAAACCAACTTCTCTCTACTACGGACACAAATAAACTAAAAAAAAAAAGAAAAGTGATTTAATGAGTTTTTTCCCCCAAAGTCCTGATTGAGGATAGGCTATGGAAATTTTATTTTTAAAATTTTTTATACATATTTTTTTATTTTAGCAGTTTAAAATACTATGACCTAATCTTAAGGATGATGTTTTAAGTGACAGGACTAAGAAAATTTCCAGTGCTTTTTGATACTAATCATAAATAACAAACCTGATTTCAGTTAAATAGCAAATCACGACCAAATTTTTAATGTGGTCATGTAAATTTAATATAAATTTTAATTATTAGCATATGTGAAGCAGAATTTATTATTTTAATTTTGAATTTTATAAGACAACCCTGTCCCCTATCCTAATACATCCCTAACTTCTCATGTCTACTTCTTAAGATTTCTTTAATCTTAATTTTCTCCTGAGTCTACTCAAAGGGAGACTACTCAAAGAAGTACTTTCATCATAGTCTGGAAAAACACATTTAGATTGTAAAGAAAAAGATATATTGCCACCTAGTGGAAAACAAGCAGAATCATCTGGTTGTAATTCAGTTTTTAAACCACGAAATAGTTAGTACAAGAAATGTTTAAAAATGTTTTCTGATTGTGAATAACTATGCTTTGTTAATTAAAGGAAATCTTCCATGTGTAACTGCTATATCACTTTTGACTTTTAAGTTGTGTATTCTTTATTTTTATTTAGCAACTACTCATATGCTGAGTGTAAAGGTGATCATAATCTTTCTCAAAGGCATTTAGCTAAAGTGACAAAAGAATTTGTAGGTAAATATAAAAAAATATTTACCACCCACAGAAAGTCAGTGTTATGGTAAACAACCAGTGTAACTCTAGGTGACTGAGCATGGGTAGGTCACAGCTCTGGATCTTTTTCCTCATCTGAGGAAAGAGGATTGAACTACATGATTTAAAAGATATTTTCAATTCTAATATGATCAGGTTATATATCTATAACACACACTCATAGTTATTAGCTTCAGAGTCTTTTTAATAATTAAGTGAGCATCCAACCTTGGTTTAGGAAGTAATGCTTGTGAGTTAAGAGGCGTACGTCTTTAGAATAACATTTCAGCATAGAACTGAAAGAAGCTTATTAATGGGAAGGAAGTTCCTATCTATTTATTTGGTTGCCAGGTTCCCAGAGTTTTTTTTTTTTTTCCGTAAGAGTAAGG